>NC_053497.1:16763353-16790853 GCF_905171775.1 Rana temporaria
TTTGTAGACCGCTGGTTCCGCAGGTCTGCTGCTCCTCCTTCGTCCTCCACTGCGGGCTGGAGAGCGAGCTCTTCTCTTTGGTGTGCTGGTCACCTGCAGGGTCTCTGTACAGAGAACAATGTGAGTAAGGTGTATTAGAAAAGCACTTTACACTTTTTACATTCACAAGTCCATTTCTAGGAGGTTACTCACAAAATAAATAATGCCTCGCTATAACCGAGTACTGACTAGGAACCAATCAGGCTGTTCGGTAAGGAGGAGGATCATTCGGTCACCCTCATCTCATCTACAGAGCTCTCTGATGCTTGCGAGGAGCAGAGAGCAAGAGATCAGAGATGTGAAAACCACTGGAAGTCCCAACTGATGGAAGATTATGGGAGCATGGTGTAGGCTGCCCTGAGCTGGTTCACATCAGGCAAGCAGTCTACTGTTGGGTGCTGGAGGATATTTGCTAAAGCACAAAAGAACCCCCTGGGGCCCTCACTGTTCATTAAGGTGATAATTGGCAGCAAGGTGCAGGACTGAAGGACTATTAATACAAATGTAGCGATACCCCCTCAGGAGCCGCTGGTTGTTGGGATCGGCGTATTAAGTTACCTTCTTAGTGTTGTCTAGGGGTGTAGTTGATGAGTAGAGTAGTGAGCGAATGTCCAGTGAATGAATAAAGGTTTTCAAATGCTTTATTTCCAGGCCCAACATCAACATAAGGTAGAGCAAGAAGGTTGATGAAGTGATAGAGAACTTTGCAGTATCAGGCCTGGATATGAGAAAGAGCAATCCTGCTCTCAACAGCACAGTAGTAGTAGTAGTTACAGTTCGTCGCCACTCTAGCCAGAGTGGGTGAAGTGCCCCCGGACAGACTCCTGCCACAAGCCTGGCAGCCGAACTGTCACTTTAGGTTGCTGGGAGGAACAGGCCTCTGCCACAGACCTTGCTCTAGGGCCTCTGCCACAGGCCTAGTACTTTAAGTGAACCAAACGGATTGAGCGAATCCTCCCAGTAAATTTAGTCAGGGTCACCGGGTGACAGTTGAAGTGTACCTGTCAATGTCCCGGTCACCAGATCCCCGATGGTTCTTTCAAGCCCTGTTGGACAACCCGCCTCCTGGTTCTCCTCAAGCCAACCCCCCATCGAATGGCACACAGCCTAGGATCTCCTCAGTAGAGTTGGGAACCCAGTAAGTCACTGGGGTCCCTGTCAGGAACATGGAGCTCCACGTAGCATGCGACCCCGGCCTGGAAGGCCATCGCCGGGGTCCGTTGGATGCGCACACCCTGAAGGTGGGTGTCGCACCTGGAACCCGCGAAGAACACAAAAATGGCGTCTGCCACAGATATACTCTTCCCCAGCATGCCCCGCGAGGGACAACTCCTCTAATTGGCTGCTGGGGAAAAGTGGCTCTGCCAGAACCCCTCTAGCGCCAACTGTCGCCCAGGGATAGGATCGCATCCCTGGAGCGCAGATGGACCTACAGGACAGTTCAGGAATGACAGCAGCCCAAATTTAGCAAATTGTGAATGGGAGCAAAATAACTCTCCCATTCCCCACTAACTTTAGCGTAGTGCCCATACTGAAAGTAAGGGGGGCGCTACACAAAGAAGACATATTTTATTGTTGAGCAGTACAATACAAAGACTTGATCGATAGGACCCAGGTAAAAGAGGAGCTTCCACAATTGGGACCAAGGTGTATGGTAGGCCCATGGGCATCTATAGACCCAGGAACCTGCCCCAACTTTATCACTGCTGTCCTGTCAGAGCTTCGACACAGATGAGAGTAGATAGTGGAGCAAAAACATAATGAGAACCCACAGAGAGAACAGCTGAGAGAAGGAAGAGCCCTCGATCTGCTGTACGAGGTGCTTAGGGAAGGAAGGACCCCAACCAGGAGTAGTTTATGCCGGCACTGGCTGTTATGCCCACACATTATATGACTTGCAATCACTGCGATACTGTTCTATCCTGAGGAAATGGACTCTGCGTAGCTTGCTGATGCTATAGAAACCCAACCCATCACTTACTACATCATTGAGAAATCTAAATTTTTAGGTTACATTTGTCTGAAATTTCTAACACAAGTTTAGTCTGAGAAGGACATTAGACTTTCCATGAGGAATGGAATCTACGCATATATATATATTAATATGTATCTTTACTTTGTCTGGCTTTGGCGACGGTTCTTTATAATTACACTTACGGGTTACCCTGTAGCCCCACCCCGCCGAGGAAGTTTTGATTGAACGCAACGCATTTGGGGGGAGGAACTGCGTATGACGTCACCCGCTGCTGTCCTATGGAAGAGATACTGAACGTTGTCGGCTTTTAAATGCTGTCATTTTAACTTCTACATGCGAGTAGTTTAGGTTTAACTTATCAATAAATTCTTATTGCTATACGGTGAGCACCTAGATCTTCTTTTTATTTATGACCTGGAGTCCTGGTTGACACTTAAGGGAACGTGAAAGAAGTTTATGGACGGTGATAACCTGTTTGACATCTGCTTGAATGACCACCCGTTTGCTCAGGGGTCCATGCAGTAAGGTGAGAGCGTTTAGTCAGACCAGAGGTGGAGGGATTGTCACGCATTGTGGATTTCTTCAGCAACGGTGAAAGACTTTGTGGAACCTGCTGTTCACCTTTTCTCTGGACTATCATTTATATCTTCTTGTAGCACTACCCCCTTAAGAGCTGCTGGTTTAGATTTGGGTTTTGCACGTTACCTCCAAGTTCGTTGTCAGGGGAAGAAAGTCTATAGAGATTGCAGTGTCCACACAAGATGTATAACCTGCTGCATAAAACTTGTGAAGAAAGTGGAGAGTATAGAGAGAAGGGGAAGGTTCAGGTACACGGTACAGAATGCACAAAAAATATCTAAAGTTCCAATCAGTCAGTCACCACTCCCTCTTACAGGGTATAGAGACATAATAGCTAACAGATTCCTTTTAAAAATGATTAAAAATAGATAAAAAACAATCATATAATGTGCCTGCAGTTTAGTTTCGTTTTTGCCGTTTGCTGGTTCTCTGATGTACAGAGAGCCAATAGAGGGCAGTCAGCCAATAGAGGGCAGTGATTCTTTGTCTAAAACTCCTCAGCACCAATCCAGTTTCGTTTTACACACAGTAATCACACCTCCTTGATTAGTCATCACCGTGAGAAATCTCCCAGTACTGTGGTCATCAGGAAACAGACAACCAGGAAGTGTCCAGAACAGAGAGGATTTACAGCAACATCAAAGCAAAAACGAACAATGAGGACATGAAACCAGGACTGCAGTAAGGTAAAGGAAGCTATTTAGCTAAAAAAAAAAAAATCCTTTAGTGACCCTTTAAGTGGGTATTGCTCACCCGGATAGACCACTCTTCACATGGCCTAGCAGCCGGGATGATGCACGAACCAGTATGAGAACAGTCTCTGCCACAGACCGTCTGAGAATGATCATGGATAGCCAGGAATCCTCTGCCACAGGATTAAAGTCCTGAACTTCCAGCCTTACAACAAAGAGCCTTTAAGCCGATCTGGTGAACTGCAAGACAAGTAGAGCTGTGGATCCCTTTATAACGAAGTCACCAGGCCTATCCCGAGACATTAGCTTGCTTTGCTTGGTCTCCTCCAGGGCAGGTCCTCCCCCGGTTTTCTTCGTTAAGCGCTTCCCTCACTTGGATGGACTGCTTGGGATCCCCTTTTGAATCATATGCCCCAGCCAGCATAGCTGGGCCTACTTAATAGAGATGCAGCCTCGGACCAACGTGGTCCCGGGGCTGGAATCACGCAGACATACCTCGCATCAGGAGGGCCATGAGGCGAAGGACCCCGAAAAACAGCGTCTGCCCCTTAAGTACCTCTTCCCGGCATGCACAGCGAGGCACCACTCCTACTGGGCTGCTGCCGAGAAGCGTCACCCAATACACTATGGTTTCCTTGTGTTCCAACATTAGCCTGAGGTGGTAACGCCACCTACAGGCAACAGTGGGAAATCCTATCAAAACACAACCATAGCCAGAACAGAGGCTAATTTAATGAAATTAAACAAAGTCTGAGCCCACTATTGGCTCAGACACCCTCTAAATTTAGAATAGCGCCTGAGTCATTGGAATCGGCAGGGCGCTACATTCTTATAATTTGAAATTTCATTATTTTAAAGACATTATTTTGTCATTTTAGTTTAAGGGTTTTGCAATGCACTTATATTCTATTTTATCATTGCCATTGAATTATGTGAAAATTCTTTGGTGTTCAGCTTGCATACGGGGGGTTGGTCTAAGAATTTTTTGCGCTGATTGCCCCTTCTGTTTTGTACATGTATTATTATATGTTGCACCAATTAGTGTTTTTTTATTTTATTTTTTATTAGGACCACTTGGTCCAATGTGTTTAAAAATAATAATCATAATACTATATAATTTTAAATTTGTGTCGATATCTGGTACAGAGTTGGAGTTTTCTGACTGGGACTGACTGACTTAGTTGACAAGTCCAATCCAAGTGAAGCCTAAACTGGGGGAAAGGCAAGGTGTGACATGGCCATGCGTTCACAGAGGAACGACGGCCAAATTATTATTGGTGCAGCATTTGCAGCTACATAGGAGAAATATTTGCCAGCACGCCATGAAACAACGTAAATAGCGTTCAAACGGATGTTTTATTGCATGATCAAAACAAAAAGGGGAGTGCAACGTTTCGGAGCCACGCAGGGCCCCTTCGTCAGGCAGCTACATAGGGCCCCTCTGAAATTTGGGGTCTGTATTTATGGAATGCTGTTGGCATCACACGAGTTCCCATACAAGTCTATAGCATTGCTTGAAGCAGGTCAAATGCAGGCCAAAGGAATGTCAATTGCAGATCAATTACACTTGTCAATGAATTGTAAATGCTTTTGGTGTCTAAATGATATCAAACTGATGATGTCATGGACACAAACCCAAAGCCTGTGGGTACTAGATATGCCGGATGGGTGCCGCCATTTCTCCCACTGTTACATAGACCTGGACCATGGCTCACATCTATCTAGCTGTCCATGAATCCACAATAAATAAGAGCTTTTATTTGGCTAGTAATTTGGCCAGTTAGTAGTTGGTCTTGCATAGAAGTCCTTTGGGGACTCTACCTCTTACTGCCTGGAGAGAAGGGCATTACGCACATTTCTAGCATGAACACATTGGCCCGGATTCACAGACATCGGCGCATATTTATGCCGCCGTAGCGTATCTCTGCCACCATAAGCACTGTATTCACAAAGCACTTGCTCCCACTCGCTCTTAAAGATACGCTGGGTTTTTGCTTTCTCGTAAGCCAGTGGAAGTGGGCGTGAGCCATGCTAATGAGGCGTGACCCCATGCAAATGATGGGCCAAGCGTCATAGAAGTACTTAAAACTAACGGCGCATGCGCCGTTCCGTTGCCGCATCCCAGTGCGCATGCTCAGAATCACGTCGGAACAACTGCCTAAGATACGCCTGATCACTGCCTACGACATGAACGTAACCTACGCCTAGTCATATTCACGTACAAGGTAAACGTCAAAAGATACGACGGCTTGTGTTCCCTGGTCCATACCTTTGCATGACTTGCGCCTCCTATATGGGGGAATAACTTTACGCCGGACGTACGACTTAGGCCTCGTACACACGACCGAACATGTCTGCTGAAACTGGTCCGCAGACCAGTTTCAGCGGACAGATCCGACCATGTGTACAGCCTAGCAGACAGGTTTCCAGCAGACAAAAGTTTTAAAGCATGCTTTAAAACTTGTCGACTGGAAACCCGTCCGTCCGACATGTCCGCTGGTTAGTACACCTAACCAGTGGACAGAAATCTCCTGCATGCGTCGAATGGATTCGACGTATGCGTGGAAGTATTTTACTTCCTGGTTTGGTGACGTGGCGGCGTCAACGTCATGTCACCGCGCTGTCTGTCCGCGGGGATTTCGGTTTGATGGTGTGTACAGCCATCAGACCAAAATCTCCGAGCGGACATGTCCGATTAAAACGGTCCGCGGACCGTTTATCGGACATGTTTGCCCGTGTGTACGAGGCCTTACGCAAACCGCTTATATGATGCGCCGGGCGCAACTACGTTTGTGAATTAGCGTATCTCCCTCATTTGCATATGTGCATAGAAAGTCTAGGGGAGCGGCAAATGCGCCCGGCGTAAAAATGCGCCCATGATACAACGGCGTTGGCAAGTTACGACGGTCGTAGGAAGCCTATTTTCAGGCGTATCTAGTTTTGTGGGAACGGTGCACAGATACGACGGCGCATAGTTACACTTACGTGGCGTATCTCGAGATACGTCGGCGTAAGTGCTTTGTGAATCCGGGCCTTGTATGCAATTTCCAGAGAAAATCGGCTAAAAACCTAACATTTGGCACTACAAAAATAAAAAATAAATTTGTGAGACTTTAACATCTACAATGTGGGCATCACAGCATTAGTAAAAAATTGCATGTAAACTTTTGGAAATTGATTTACGATCCCTGGAAAGTGCAAAATCGTGTGCAGCTCTGCACAGAAACCAATCAGGTTCCAGTTTTTTTTTGTCAAAGTTTAATTGAAGAAGCTGAAGTTAGAAGCCGATTGGCTACCAGGCACAGCTGCACCAGATTCTGGGTGCTCTAGTTTTAGTAAGTCTCCCCCTTGGTGTCAAAACAAAATAGGAGATCAGAACCAGGGTTCCAATTATGAAAAGGACGGTACAATAGTATTAAGCCAAAACTCACCAAGCTGTAGACTGTATATTGAATCCAGTACGCTGTCCTTCACAGGGAGCTCAATGAGAAATGAAGGATCTGGAATCCCAGAATCTCCAAACAGCTCTTCCTTCATCAGAATCTTGTCCGAAAAATACTCGGGTTTGTTCAGCAACTTCTCTGCAGAGGACACAGAATGTACAACAAGCTATTTCTATGGTGGTAGAATTCTGACTTCTACAAATTCCATAAGAGCACAGAGAAAATGTTTAGATTGAACCTGTAATCTCTTTACAAACCTCAAGTTAACAAAAAGACAGTGTGTACCGTGTACTGTAGTTCATCTGGATCTGTTGCCCACTCTGCCTGGGAAGGATACAGGTAAAGCAGATCTAAAGATACATTTTAGCTTTAGGTGTGATGCTCCATGGGCCTGCTAATCCTCATGCACCCAACTTTTAAATTCTATGTATGTAGAGACTACTTGGCCAACACATCTACAGTATACAAGCCTGTTGGACATAGATATGGATGCACCCCCTCCTTCTCTGAATGCTGTGCTCTTTCAGCCAAAACAGCCAATGGGAGGTCAGGTATTGATATCGAAAGTGAAGATTCGGCTTGAAATTAATGGTCAAGTTTATCCTAAAAAAAAAAAAAAAAAAAAAAAGGTGTTCCGTAGGGTTAACCACCCCCTAGATGCGGGCCTGATAGTTAAATTTTGGCAATACTTCATCGTCACTTCTATTTATGGGACATCATTGTTTTTGAAAATAGTGGGCATTTATATAGATGCACTCATCCTCTAAATATGTGTGCATTTTAAGCCCAAAAAAAAAAAAAGGAGCCAAAAGAGGAAGTCAGGTACGGATATTGGATGCGACAATCTAGCTTGCAATTTACATTGTTGAGGACAAAGCTCTGTGCAGGTCACCATTTCCTCCATACTAATGCCGCGTACACACGACCGTTTTTCGGGTTGTAAAAAATGCCATTTTTAATGGTCTAGAAAAAACGAAGTTAAAACGGCCTTGCCTACACACGATCGTGAAAAAAAAAAAAAAGCTCTAGCAAAGCGCGGTGACGTACAACACGTACGAGGGCACTATAAAGGGGAAGTTCCATTCGGATGACGCCACCCTTGGGGCTGCTTTTGCTGATTTTGTGTTAGTAAAAGACGATTCGCACTTTTCTGTCTGTTACAGCGTGATGAATGTGCTTCCACCATTACGAACGCTAGTTTTACCAGAACGAGCGCTCCCGTCTCATAACTTGCTTCTGAGCATGCACCTTTTTTCCACGTCATTAAAGCCCACACACACGACCATTTTTTACGATGTTAAAAATGTCGTGAAAAATTAGAGCATGTTCTATATTTTTAATGGCCATTTTTTACATCGTGAAAAATGCTCTGGAGCCGACACACGATCGTTTTTAAGGACATTAAAAAAAAAAATGTTTACAACCCGAAAAACGGTCGTGTGTAAGCGGCATCAGCCCCTCAAGCCATGTTTTTATGGAGCTGGGCCCCCTTTGCTGGAACCTTCTCCAAAGTGTTGTCAAAAGATTAAAAGGGTCCCTGGCCCTTTCCATTAAATGCACCGATGTGAACTACATCCATGGGATACCATGTTAAATGGACTGTAGTGTGTTTCTACAAAAAAAAGTGTTAACCAGGCCTAAAGCCCCGTCCGTACACACGGTCGGACTTTGACTGGCCAAAAATCACATCGGAATTCCCACAGAATCGCTTCTGAGTAAAAGAGAACATGTCTAAACTCAGACGGAATTCCTCAGAATTTCCAATGGAAAAAATCCGATGGGGCATACACACGGTCGGAATTTCCATCTGACCGTGTGTACGGGGCTTTAGAGTCTAAAAAGGGTACCTGTCAGGTTTTTATTGTGGTCTATATCCCCATTGGGGTGATCGCTCAGCACTTTTTCCTTCAAGGACTTCTTTCGATGAAAATTGTGAAAAAAAACAAAAAAACAAAAAACACACACACACACACACACACACACAGTGGTTTCTAACCCTACTAATAGAATTTGCACGTTTTTGCTTTGTGTTCCTCTGTAGAAGAAATTCTTATATCTGGGAGGTAACAAATGATAATCTCTGCTATGGGATGGTAGATAGCAATAAAAATCCTGACAGAGGATCTAACCCTTATGGCTTGCTTACACCATTGCACAGCTGTAAGGTTCCCATTCCTCCACATGTAACCGAGCAGCGTTAGTGGCATGCCATTTATGTCACCTAATGCACCTTTGTACATTTTTCCAAAAATCCGAAGTCAAGGAAGACTTTATTTTACAATTCAAAGTAGCGCTACCGAAATATAAAAAATTGAGTAAATGAGAGGTAGAGTACATACCTGCCTCCCGTATAATAGTCTGCAGTTCAGCTTTTGTTTCCTGCAGCCCCTGGAGCACCTCCAGACTCTGTCGCTGTACATCGCGGTAAGTCACAGAGAAGTAGAAGAGGACCAATAGACCAAGTGAAATGGAGATCTTGCGGGCTATTCCAATCCAGAAAGCAACATTCTCCTAGGAAAGAGCCAGAGAAGTGACCATACATAAACATCTCTCTATGGAGGTCCTAATAAAGCATTTAGTAAAAAATAATAATAAAAAAAAAAAAATTAAAAAAAAAAAAAAATGCACACCACACTGAAAAAGCTATACATTTCCTTCAAAATACACAATGGCGGGAAAATGGAGATGACAAAGCCACATAAAAAAGGGGGATATTTACTAAAGCTAGTGCACACAGAATCTGGTGCAGCAGTTTATAGTAACCAACCAGCTTCTAACTTCAGCTTGTTCAATTAAAGGGGTTGTAAAGGTTCATGTTTTTTCACCTTAAAAAGGAGTTGTAAATGAAAAAAAAAAAAAAAAATATTATATAATTAGATATCTATCTATCTATCTATCTATCTATCTATCTATCTATCTATCTATCTATCTATCTATCTATCTATCTATCTATCTATCTATCACCTTAATGCAATCTATGCATTAAGGCGAAAAAACATCGCATAACGCCGCCCCCCCCCCCCCCCCCGAGCTCCCGTTATACTTACCTGACCCCTAGAAAGTCCCGCGCAGTCCGAGATCCTCTTCGCCGCTCAGCCTGGCCGCTGATTGGCTAGAGCGGATGGGATTGAGAGCAGCGCAGCCATTGGCTGGCGCTGCTGTCAATCACATCCAGTGACGCAGCGAGGGGCGGGGCCGAGTGATACAGTGAGCGGCTATGGCCGCTCGCTGTATCACGGGAGCGTGCCCGCAATTAGTGACCACCATGCGAGCTCTCGCATGACTGTGGTTACCAATTGCGGGGAGGACCGAGACAGCCGCCGAGGAACCCCAGAAGACGTGGATCGGGGCCACTCTGTGCAAAACGAACTGCACAGTGGAGGAAAGTACGACATGTTTGTTATTTTAAACAAAACATTTTTTTTCCTGTACAAACGCTTTAATGCATCCTATGCATTAAGGTGGAAAAACATCTGACAGTTGTTTTCTTACATGAGCCCGTTCACCTGCTGCGCTCGAACCCTGACGTCCTCAGTGATCTCTCAAACTCTGAGCTACTGTATCAAGGCAGAGATAGTGCTTGCAAGGAGATTTGGAAAAGAGAAAGATCTTGTTTCAGGGATGGTGGAGGGAAACCGTAATAGCTAGGCCTCTCTCAGCAACAGTGGGGGGTGGCAAACACCCCCCCCCCCAGGCCGCTGGTGGAGCAGCACTAGCACAACTGCCACCTACCCCCCACCCCCATGGAGCGGCACTGATAAACCCCCCCCCCCACACGACCCCCTGTCCTTACCCTGGATGTGGGCGGTGAGAGCAGGGGTCCGAGCTCATGCGGCCATCTTCCAGCCCTGTCCTTATGCGTGGCGGGCTTGGGGGAAAGCTGCTCCTGTGTCCTCTCCTGGAGCAGCTTCCGCGGTACGTCTCCTCTCTGCTTCTCTTGGTGCTAGGTGTCCATCAATTGGCCGGCAGGAGGATCATATTCATTCGCTGTTGCAACACACCTGGGTGTACTCTGGGCGCACCAAGTCCACCCTATTTCGAAGCCTATTAGAGCCTCTGGATCTAATCTGGTGCAAAAACCCTGGCCGCTGTAATTCATGCGCAAAGTGCCCTGAAAGGGGCCGACACATGAATAGGGGCAGCCGTGGATAGATTCATGCTATGCATTAAATCTATCCTCTGCATATAGGGGGTGGCAAGGAGAGAGGGGGCGGCACCTGGGCGCCCCTAATGGACAGGCCACCCCTCTTTCCTATTTATAAAACAATTTGTAGTCCCAATGGTTCACATAATACAAGGTGTTCTCTGAATGGGTTGGAGACAAACAACCATGCAGCTTTAGTTTATGAGAGCCACAGCTCCCCATAACAGAAACAAGAGTTCTACTAAAATGGCCTGGGTAAATATTAAAGAAATGACAGCAAGGCATACACCTTCTGAAAAAATTACCTTATTTTTATATTACTGATTAAAATATGTCAACAATTCAAAGTTCTGAAGCTAGTTGATTAGCATAGCGGCCAGCTAGTATTTTTTTTTTAGAGGAGGTCATCAATGGCCACCACAAAAACTCTGGGGCCCGGATTCACGTAGAAGAGCGCATCTTTGTGCGGGCGTAACGTATCCTATTTACGTTACGCCTCCGCAACTTTGACAGGCAAGTGCAGTATTCACAAACCAAAGTTGCGGCGGTGTAGCGTAAATAGGCCGGCGTAAGCCCGCCTAATTCAAATGTGGAAGATGTGGGCGTGTGTTATGTAAATTTATTGTGACCCCACGTAAATGACGCTTTTTACCAACGGCGCATGCGCCGTCCGTGAAAGTATCCCAGTGCGCATGCTCCAAATTAACCCGCAAGAAGCCAATGCTTTTGACGTCAACGTAAATTACGCACAGCCCTATTCGCAAACGACTTAAGCAAACGACATAATCGACGGAAAATTCAACGCTGGCCCGACGTCCATACTTAACATTGGTACGCCTCATATACGCCTCATATAGCAGGGGTAACTTTATGCAAGGAAAATCCCAACGTAAACGGCGTATCTGTAATGCGACGGCCGGGCGTACGTTCGTGAATTGGCTTATCTAGCCGATTTACATATTTCTAGGCGTAAATCAGCGTACACGCCCCTAGCGGCCAGTGTAAACCATGCAGTTAAGATACGACGGCGTAGGAGACTTACGCTGGTCGTATCTTATACTTATTCTGGCGTATCCGATTCTTTGAATCAGGCACCAAGATGCGACGCCTCAGACTCAGAGATACGACGGTGTATCTGGAGATATGCCGTCGTATCTCCTACGTGAATCCGGGCCTGGGTTTACATTTCACAACAAATAATAATAAAAAAAAAACACAACACCCCACAAAAAACAAACCAACACTTTATTGCTCACACCAGCCAATATCATTTACTCCTCAACCTACAGTAAAATTAAATCTGATATACTTTAGGAACATGGAACTCACCGTCTTATCATAACTAGGCTGGGCATCTCCCAAGATATAGGAACAGATCGTCCTCTCCACATATACATTAGCAGTAACCAGTGTAAACAGGACCAGTCTGCAAAAAAAATAACCACATCAGGAACCAATACATCCAGCAACAGAAAAGCCATCATTAAAATGGGTGACTCTATAAGAAAAGAAAAACAACATTTCAGTGGTTCTTATCATAACACAAAATATTCATTTTAGTAACTTCCATCACAACTCCACATAGAATGGAGTGGAGGAGTGGAGCAAGAACAGCAGGCGGAGATCGCTATGTGGTCCATTCTACCGCTTTAAAAGGCCCAATTTTGCTTATGCAGGTCAAAAGGACAGTCTCTCTGAAATGGCATCTATAACCCCCCATATATATTCTCCTTACCTGCGATCCCCAGTGGATAATAAAAACCGGCTGTGTCGACATTACTCCTGTAGACATGTGACAGTGCCAAGGCCTAGAGATTGGCTATCATAAGGTAGCAGGTCAACTGCCTCCCCCCCTTTATCAGGAAGCAGTGCTTGCACTGGAGGGGGAGGTTGGATGCTTAGCAGGAAGGGCAGCTGCCCTGGGTGCAGAGTCTTTGTGTATTTTAGGGGGGGGGGGGGGTGTCATGAAGCTGCAACCCACAGAACACTTGTAACTAAGCTAAGAGCATATACTCAGCCTGACCATTCTTTACTGACACATCTTGCTGCCAGGGGCTGCCATACCTGGCTTTAGGAGCCCAAGCAGAGGAGGAGCAATGTCTCCAGTGGGATGGAGGTGAAACCCATGCTAGGCACTGACACTCTGGGGATGCTGGTTGCCCAAATTTATTTTGGCCATTTTGTAGTATCATAGATCCCAGCTGCAGAAGACTTTTGGGGGGCCCCTATATCAGGTAAAAGGTTGGCACAGTTTGGTAGCTTCGCCCTGGGCACCGATTAACCTTGTCATTGCACTACCCAAAAGAGCTGGGTATTTTCATCAGCTGCAGAGCAGAAAAGAACTGAAAGGAGGAACTGGTAAGCCCAGTATATATGTTCAATGTAGAATTCCAGCCAAAGCTTTATATTCTAGTTCTGGATAAGAGTGAGAAAGGATTAAGTCTTTACGCTTTTTTTTGCTCTGCATCTCTTTTAAAAAGGAGATGTATCCCCACTGTTAGTCCTGGTTATGATCACTGCCACCACAAGAGAGGGAAAGGGGTTGCAAAAATGGCATTGCTCCCCCTGGAAATAGGCCCCCTTTACACAGGCTGTCCGATCAGGTCTGCCTGTCAGTTTTTTTAGGTGGACCTAATCGAACCCTCCAGGCTCTTCTATGGAGAGGGGGGGGGGGGGAGTGCCATGACACCCACCGCCATCTGATCCGGTCCGCCCAAAAACAGACGAATTGAGGTCCTATTCCCCATCTGTCTGGCGGATCGGATGGAAACGAACAGGTGGTTTCCATCCAATTGCCCCATAGAGGAGAGTGGGACCGTGTCCGTGTCCACTCTGCATAGCGAAGTGGACCTGTCATCCGTCTGCTCAGCAGGGATCAGCGAAGAGATCCCCGCTGAGTAAGCAGATTCTGCTAAGCAGAGGCCCCCGTGTGCCATTAGCCTCCTAGGCCATGCTGCCATGTGTCTATGGGTTGTTAAGGCCTCCATTGGGCTACCTAGAGGCCCATTTTGACTGAAGGGCCGTTGCCTGAGGATCTAGCCTGGTACCACAGTGTGAAAGTGTCTTGAGGACATTAAAAAGAGGCAACCAATTTTTCCAAGGACATTTGTGAGTACAGCCAGGGGGGGGGGGGGGGGGGGGATAGAGATCCTAGACACTGTGTGCTGTTGTCATCCCTCTTATGCAAAAGTCATGGTGTTTGAAGAGGGCCTAGTCAGGACTGTCTTAATGAGAGGGCACACCTGGGCACTGCCCAGGGGCCCCAGCTGCATGGGGGCCCCTGAACTTCCCCAAAGCAGCTGGTCCTTGACCCCACGCTGCCCCGAAATTGGGGGCCCCATGATGGCACTGAGAGTGATAGATACACAGGGGAGGCAGTCTGTCTCCTACCTACTTGATGTCTTTTTACCTGCACTGTCATCATTGTAGGGGCCCCAGAGCATTACTTTGCCCAGGGGCCCATGATGCCATTAAGACGGCCCTGGGCCTAGTGTCCTGAAGAGCTCAGGCCATTTGATTCTTAGTAAAAGGACTGTGCTCTGACTGTCCATAGAGGAAGAGTAATATCAAGTTGCTACTATAAAGCCCAGTCCATTCTTGTGTAAGGACTTGGTTCACAGTTCTGCAAGAAAAAAGTTCAGTGTCTTCAAATTGTTACTAAGGGTTATTGGTGTATCCTACCGTTAGTCACCACCTATCCAAGTTCTTATTAAAGCATCAGAAAAAGCCTGCCCCTAGACAGGTTATTGAGCCTTAAGAGCGACTGGAACTGGGCGTTTTCTAGCAAGGAATCTACTGGGAAAGGGATCTGGGCAATCTACTTAGCAGCTCCTACAGGGGGAAAAAAAAAGTTAAATGAGGTAAATTTGCAGCGGGTTCTTAAAGTAATTTCTCCCCCTACTATTATGTAAAGAAGCGCAGTCTTGGATGTGGACATACCTGGCACCGGCAGTTCTTTGGGTGGAGGTCAGCAAGAAGGCAGCAGCACAGCCCATTAGGTTGTACATGAAGGAGTAGAGTGTGTTGGATTCCCCTACAACAAACTGGTGAAGGTAGGTGATGCGGTTGAAGATTTCGGAGAACAGCAGGCGCTGCTCGCTGGCAGACTGCTGCATTTCCTCAAAAGCTTGCTTCACCCCTAATGCACAAAAGGAAGGAGATTTCACAATGCTGGAGAAAAGCACTAAATTCATTGCAAAAAAAAGGGGGGGGGGGCTACGGTTAGACTAGGACACCCCGATAAAAAAAAAATATATATATATATATATAATAATCCATCATTGGAGAGACCAAAATATAAGCTAATCGTGGGCTAGGGGGGTAGACTGCGACCAGATCATATGCCATGATGGGAGAAAGAGGCAGAGAAGCAAGGTAATGGAGGAGCTACACTGGCCACTGGTTGTCTACCAGAGGGGCATAGAAAAGGAGGGAGGTTTTTAAGAGGCAGAGAAGTATAAACTGATTTCTCCTAGGAAAGTAATGGCAGGTCATACAGTGCCTTGAAAAAAGTATTCACACCCCTTGAAATTTTCAATATATATATATATATATATATATATATATATATATATATATATATATCCTAACCCTGCTTTAAAACCATCTCTACAACTTTATTCCAGATCTATCTGGTGTGTTCCTTGGCCTTCATGATGCTACTTGTTCACGAAAAGTTATCCAACAAACCTCTGAGGCAGTGGCGTCACTAGGGTTGGTGTCACCCGGTGCGGTAAAACATGGTGTCACTCCCCCCTCTGTCTAGGCTGCCCAGCACCAAGCAGGCAGCGCACGGGGCGCACCCCAAACCAGCCCCTGTAAATGATAGTATAGGGCAGTATAGTGGCAGGTTAGGGTAGTATAGAGTGGTATAGTGGCAGGTTGTTGTAGTGGGGTGGTATAGGACAGGTTAAGGTGGTATAGGGCAAGTTAGGGTTGCATAGGGCAGGTTGGGGTGGTATAGTGCAAGTTAGGGTGGCATAGGGCAAGTTGGGATGGCATGGGAAAGGTTGGGGTGGTATAGAGCAGGCTGGGGTGGTACAGGGCAGGCTGGGCATGTCAGCTAAAAAAAATAAAAAAATTTAACGACATTTATTATTTTCCTGCCAATTTATGCTGGTCTATCACATAAAATACATTTAGGTTTTTGGTTGTAACAAAATGTGGAAAATTTCCGGGGTATGAATACTCTTTCAAGCCACCATACATTTGCTATGATATGCAAAGTCATGGCGCAGAGTTTGACACCATTTAGGGATCCAGGCAAACAATCATGTGTTCACGAAGTATAGGATTCTCTTTATTTTGGACAAAAGGGAAATATATATTTAACACACACACACACACACACGACAAATTGCTCACCACTTTCTTACTCAAACCTTGTCTGGGTTTCCAAACGTCTGTGCATGTTCCATTGCATGGTTTGTGGGCTGGTAACATTACTAATCACAGGTAACAATCTGATAAGTCAATACCATGGTCAGCAGGTTGGAATTTGATTCTGGACAGCTCTGCTGATACAACCAGATAATCCCATCAATGGTGTGTATGTAGTTTATTTACATTCAGAGGCTTCCAGTGGCCCATGCCAACTCTGGGGGATCAGGGGAAGATTGGGAGCCTCTCCATAGTGTGTCTGCCTGCAATGTACCCAGGGGCGGACTGACCATTGAGTCACTCGGGCACTGCCCGAGGGCCCCATGCCACTAGGGGGCCCCATCCGGGTTGCCAGGCTCAGTAAAACCAGGGACAGTATGTAAAAATCTGTGTTTTTTTTAGATCTGTCCCTGATATGTCCGAAAATGACATGCTTTTAATGTGAATATCCCAAGATTTTAGCTGCCCGCCTCTGCACTACCTCCTGGCGTGTTGGTCATCTGTAAGCCAGAGGGGCCCCATAATCTTCTATTGCCCAGGGGCCCCATGAGTTGTCAGTCCGCCCCTGAATGTACCTATAAGATACACTTCTCTAGTGGCTTCACTTTCCATCTCTCGCTGAAACCCCACTGCGTACAAGTGCATTTTATACCCAGCGACTCACCAGTGGTGGATTCTTGCAGGGTTTGCTTCAGAAGGTGTCCAGTGCGTAAAATTTCCTCCTGAGACTGCAGAGTTGCATTTTGTGCCTGCATCATTTCTTCAGCCATTACATTTGTAGCTTCCAGTTGGCGAGCTACACTGTCAGAGTTGACGGTCAGCCTGAAGGCAGAGAACATATTCATACAGTCATAGGTGTGCGCAGCCTATGGCATTAGGGTGTGCACCCCAAAGCTCAAACACACACTACTCACAATGTTCATTCAGAAAGGGAAGGGGCTGATAAATACATATTTTCCAGCCCCTTCCCACTCATCTTAAAACATCTCCACAGCAACAGCTGGTAGGAGAGGAGAGGAGGGAAGCCAGAAGTGCTGCAGAGGGGAGGAGTGGGGAGCCAGGGCAGTAAGGGGAATTTGTGCTGCACAGGGGGATTAGGGTGTGCCTGGGCACACCCAGCACACCCTTTGCGCACGCCTATGCATACAGTAATGAGAAGAATTCTGTTAAAAGCATCATTTTGGGATAAAAATGCCATTTCACCAAGTTTTGGGCAGGGAAGTAAACCAATTTCTTTCGCCCTGCAGGGTGAAATAAATATTATGCCCCTTCTCCATGTTTGTAGTATGTTCAATTTATGTCAGTTTGCAAAAATAAATAAATAAAATAAATGTTAGTTTGTCTCAAAATACCACACTCCTCCATAGACCTAATGCAAGAGTAGTTAATCTGGACATGCATATCTATACAGCGGTCTCACGTTTGCACATCCGACTACCCTTTTAAATCTGGAAGTGACGTTAACAAGGTAGGGTGAGCCAATAGGTTCATTTTAAGTTTAAAAGATAAAGAGTTCCCAAACCCCCCTTGTTTAGTAGCGGATAGAAAAGGTGGTGGTAGGGGAAGAGGCCAGTTATTGATCAGGAAAGTGATGTTTCTTGGGCACTCTGGTCCGGCCGCACCTGGAGTATGCTGTCCATTTCTGGGCACCAGTACTCAGGAAGGATATGGAGAGAGTCCAATAAAGGACAACAAAACAAATAAAAGGGGACTGGAGGACGTTAGTTATGAGGAAAGGTTATGAGCACTGAACTTGTTCGCTCTGGAGAGGAGACGCTTGAGAGTGGATATGATTTCAATGTACAAATACTGTACTGGTGACCCCACAATAGGGATAAAACTTTTCCGCGAGAGGGAATTTAATAAGACACGTTTTCATTCACTAAAACTAGAAGAAAAGCGATTTAACCTTATACTGCATAAGAGGGCCCCCCGCGACCAGGAAAGCCAGACTCCCCCAATGGAAGGTTGGGGAGCTGATGTTTCCTGGCAGGCGGGACATATTCTGTGGCCTATGATATATAGCATGCACTAGGCCACAGAAAAAGACGTAAAGTGCATTGTGTAGTAATCTTGGTAGGGTGTGATACATACACCATAAATACTAGAGTAGGAGTAAATAAAAAGGTACAGTCTACATCAGGACATGATAATGGGCCTTGCACAGGGGCGGACTGACCATCAGGCAAGGACCGAGGGCCTGTGACCAGTAGAGGGCCCCATGACAGCTTCCCCTTCAAACTACCGGTCAATCACAGCTAGCTGACGGGTAGATCGGGTCCCGAATCACTGATTCATGCCAAGAGACTGCAGTGTAAACAGACCTCTTGTGATGCGCGCCTCCGGCCGGCCCCTCCTCCTTTTTTGTCCACCTCAGGTGCTTCTATTTGTCATCCCCTCGGACAGAGGAGAAGAGAGGAGGGGCTGGCGGGGAGGAGCCCATGCCGAGAGGTATGTTTACAGCCGCTTCCTGCATATAGGAAGGAAAGCTTGTATGCTGTCCTGTGTCCCTATACAGTATGTACCCAGCATCCTGAACACTGCCCCATGCCCTAGAGTTAGTCTGACACATACCCTGCTCTCTCTCTGCCACATACCCTGCTATCTGCCCCCATGCCCTGCTCTCTGCCCTAATGTCTGCCCCCCTGCACTGCTCTTTGCCTTCATGCCCTGCCATCTACCCTATGCCCTGCTCCGTGCCCCATGCCCTAATGTCTGCCCCCATGCCCTGCTGCCTGCCCCATGCCCTGATGTCTTTCCCATGCCATACTATGTGCCCCCATGCCCTGCTATCTACTCTATGCCCTGCTGTCTACCCTATGCCCTGCTGTGTGCCCCCATGCACTGATGTCTGTCCCTTGCCCTGATGTATCCCCTCATGCCTTCCCCACACCCTGCTTTGCCCCATGCCCAGCTTTCTACCCCATGCTCTGATGTGTGCCCCCATGCCCTACTGTCTTCCCCATGCGCTGCTCTGTGCCCCATGCCCTGCTCTGTGCCCCCATGATGTTTGTGGGTGTGGCTTATGTGGGCAGGGATACAGGGGGCCCTCATGATCTCCTGTTGCCCGGGGGCCCCATGAGTTGTCAGTCCGCCCCTGGCCTTGCAAAACACAAGTGGAGGATTCCTTGTGTATATTGTATGTATAATGCACTAAGGATTCTGTAAGATTCTTAATGAGATGCCGAGATCTTTGTTTTCGGTTCTGTAAAAACTTCAATAAAAAAAATCATTGAAACCAACTTCATTAGGAGGGTTTTTACTGCAAGAGCGGTTAGGATGTGGAGATCTCTTTCAAATGCGGTGGTTTCAGTGAGGGGGCATCAATAATTTCAACAAACTAATAGATAAGCACTTGAACGACCACAACATACAGGGATATACAATGTAATACGGACATAAAATCACACACATAGGTTGGACTTGTGTCTTTTTTCAACCTCGCCTACCGTGTGCAACTCCAAGGAGGTAACACAAAGTTAGCGAGCGGATGCCTAAGGTGCCTTACAGCGGTCTTGTGTGAAGTGAGATGGTCGTCATAAAGGCCCCTTTTTAGACCTTCATTCATCAGTTCATCTTTTCTGAACAGCAGCTTTGCTAAAATGGAAAATATGAAAAGGAGTTGGAGAATATGGCCAATTGCCGAGTAATTCAATGCCAGTCAACCTGGAGCGACTGACCAAATCAGCAGGATCCATGGTACCCATTTTCCATCTTAGTAGGTCTTATCAGACAGATCAGGTGGCAATCACCCTATGTCTTTGGGTACTCTGCCAAACTCCAGCTAAAACGTTTGAATAAAAAGGGGAGAATTTCCATCCCTGTCAAACTTTTGTTGTAGTGTCACACTTGACTAGTTTTTAAAGCGGGAGTTCACCCATAAAAAATGTTTTACCCGTAGATTGATGCTCATTTTGTCTAGGGGAATCGGCGAGCAGTACTTACCGTTGTAGAGAGCGATCTTCTCCGCCGCTTCCGGGTATGGGTCTTCGGGAGTGGGCGTTCCTTCTTGATTGACAGTCTTCCCATACGCTTCCGACATTCGCATCCATCGCGTCACGAGTAGCCGAAAGAAGCCGAACGTCGGTGCGGCTCTATACTGCGCCTGCGCACCGACGTTCGGCTACTTTCGGAAAATCGTGACGCGATGGATGCGACCGACGGAAGCCTATCGGAAGACTGTCAATCAAAATAGGAACGCCCAGTCCCGCAGCCCATACCCGGAAGCGGCGGAGAAGATTGCTCTCTACAACGGTAAGTACAGCTTCGATTTTAAAACAACTAGCCGATTCCCCTAGACAAAACGAGCAGGAATCTAAGGTTAAAAAACGTTATTTCCGGGTGAACCTCCACTTTAACTCACTTCCTGTTGTGACACAGAAAGTGAGGAGTAATTTCTCCAGAGGGAAGAGATCAACAAATGCAAATGTGGAAAAATCCACGTTACCCCCACTGTGATCAAAAACACTAATGATCTACAAACAATAATTAATGCCACAAAGTGCAAAAAAAAAAAAAGCGTGTACAACTACTCTTAGAAAGTATAGTGAATAAGGGAGAAATCTCCTTAAAGACACAAACAAAATATATATTCACTCTATAAATATGACTGGTGCTGCATTTAACGGTTTAGCCGGAATATACAGCTAAAAGGAGAAATGTCAAAAGTGGGTACAAATGCGCAACCTTTTATGTGCAAATTAATGTAGCGCTACCCCCCGCAGGAGCCGCTGGTTGTGGGATCGGCATATTAAGTTACCTTGCAGGGTGTCTAGGGGTGATACTAGTGAGTTGAGGCAATGAGCGAGTGTCCAGTCATCAATTGGATTTTCTTCAATGTTTTATTCCAAGGCCCAACATGGCCAACATCAACATGAGGCAAGATAGGAAAGGTTGATGAAGCATAAGAACAACTTTAGTATCAGGCCTTGGATATGAGAAGAGCAGTCCTGCTCCTTACAATAACGAAATCAGTTCGTCGCCACTCCAGCCAGAGTGGGTGAAGTGCCCCCGGACAGACCTCCGTCATAAGCCTGGCAGCCAAGGTGTCACTTGTAGATCGCTGGGCCTTTGCCACAGGCTTAGGATTTTAATGAGCAATGATAGGAACAAGCAAATCCTCCCAGTAAATTCAGTTAAGGTCACCGATTGACAGCTGCAACGTACCTGTCAGTATCGTGGTGACTAGATCCCCGATGGTTCGTTCAGGCCTCCTGGATAACCTCTCTCCGGGTTCTCCCTGAGCCGATTCCCCACCGTACAGTTCTCAGCTTAGGATCCTCTTGGCAAAGGTTGGGACCCAGCAAGTCGCTGGGGCCCCTTTCAGCATCAGGATGGAGCTCCGCATGGTGTGCAACTCCGGCCAGGTAGGCCACGGTGGCGGGGTCCATGGATGCACGTACCCTGAAGGTGGATCCCGCACCTGGAACTCGGACCCCGCGAATAAGAAAAGGCGGACAGACGGACCTAGAATTAATGGCGTCTGCCCCAGATATACCCTTCCCCAGCACGCCCAACGAGGGAAAAACTCCTCTAATTGGCTGCTGGGCAAAAGTGACTCTGCCAGAATCCTAGCGCCAACTGCCGCCAAGAGGTGGAAACGCACCCCTGAAGCGCAGACTGACCTACAAGTCAGTTCTGAAAGGACAGCAGCCCTGCAATTTAACAAATTGTGAATGGGAGCAAAATAACTCTCCCATTCCCCACTAACTTTAGTGTAGTGCCCATACTGAAAGTAAGGGGGCGCTACATAAAGATGCAAGTGAATAAACCAAATTTAAATCGTTCAGTGTAATATAAACACACAAACCAAGTCCACTTGAAGGTGGCTGAAAACACAGCCAACTGTGATCTATCACAGAGATCGTAAAGGCTCAGCAAGTCTCCACACGACTCCACGGCAAACGATCGTTTTCTCCTCTAGTTCGAACCGTTCTTGCTCCATCAAAAATAAAACGTCCCTTTATTTTGATATTTCAGGGTACTGACATCCAAACAAACTTTTCATATGAGTGAGTGAGAAACTTGTATAGCGCTACATATGCAAACTGAATCGCCTCAAGGCGCTTGGTATCCATTTCCTACATTTTTTTTGCCTTCAGAATAGATGGGTTTTGAGTTTTTTTCTGAAGGCCTGGCGATCCCCTTCCGTTCGGATGCTGGTTGGTAAGGCGTTCCATAGTCGCGGTCCTTGGACTGCGAATCTTGGTTCTCCTTTGGACTTGTATCTGGCTTTGGGTATTTGGAGTAGATTTTGGTTGGTAGATCGGAGGACACGATTTGGGTTGTGACATTTAAATTTTTCGCATAGATATTGGGGTGCACTGTTTTGTACACATTTGTGCGTCAGGCAGAGTGCCTTAAACGTGATTCGATCTTTTACGGGCAGCCAGGGAGGGAGAGATTGATTCCCATGGTTTTTTACCTGTTACAAGTCGTGCCGCCGTATTCTGGACGACTTGTAGACAAGCAATTTGGTATTTTGGGAGTCTGAGGTAAAGGGCGCTTGCATAGTCGAGTCTGGAGTTGATTATCGTTCCCACCACGACTGCCATGTCTTCTTTTGGGATAAAGGGAATGCGTCTACATAGTAGACACAGCAGATGGTGGGATCCGCTGACAACTGAGCTTATTTGTGCATCCATATTCATGTCCGAGTCAAAAGTGACGCCAAGACTTTTGACTTTGGTGCTAGGGGTGATGGTTTGTCCCAAAATGGGCGGGGGCATCCATGTTGTCGTAGCAAGTCTTTTTTGGTTGGCGTGGAACAGAAGAAGTTTTGTTTTTGAGCCATTGCGTTTAAGGCAACTCTCCGTCATCCAGTTCTCTATTAGAGTAAGGCATTTCTCTAGTCCGAGATAATGATCCTTTTTGTTGCCGATACGAAAATAGAGTTGGGTGTCATCCATGTAGGAATGGTAGAGTAAATTCTGGTTACTGATGATTTCGAGGAGGGGGCGGAGATAAATATTGAATAGTACGGGCAACCCCTGAGGGACTTCGCATGACACCGTGCGTTTTTTTAAGAAGTGAAAGGACCTAGTTTCACTATCTGTGATCGGTTTTCCAAAAAGGAGGAGAACCAGGGTAGATCCAAGTCTGCCACTCTAGCTACTTCAGCTATGTGGGTCAGCAGCAATTTGTGTTCTACTGTATCAAAAGCTGCACTCAGGTGCAACAGTACCAGAAGACAAGATTCTCCTTCATCTGCAGCTCCGAGAGCGTCATTCCATATTTTGAGAAGTGCTGTTTCCATTCCATGATCGGGACGGAAACCTGATTGAAATGGGTCCAGTAGTTTGTTGGTGTCTAAATGGAGTTGTAGTTGTTGCACTACTGCTTTCTCCATTACCTTGGAGAAGATGTTTAGGCCCGTTAGATGTTTAGGCCTTGTATAAAGAAACGCAGTGTCGGGCGGAGCAACACTATCTGACGTCACCACGCCCCCAGCTGACTGGCTTGAGCCGCGGCTGGACGACAGCAGAGTTTTTTTAAACTGTTTTACTATATGAAAAGTTTGTTTGGATGTCATTACCCTGAAATATCAAAATAAAGGGACGTTTTATCTTTGATATACTGCACCAAGAAGCTCTTTATTTCTTCCCCCTACAATACATCCTGTGCCGGGAGTGATTTCCAAACGTTGTGAGCAATCCTGTCCGTGGTACGATCGCATGCACCTGTTCCAGACGCCGTTTGGTGGAGCAAGAACGGTTCGAACTAGAGTAGAAAACAATTGTTTGCCGCAGAGTCGTGTGGAGACTTGCTGAGCCTTTACAATCTCTGTGATAGGGATCCATCAGATCTGGTAAGTGGCTTTTCTATACACCATTTCTGCAGTCTGGACGAAGAGTGCTTCTTACCCATACCGTTGATCACAATTGGCTGCGTTTTCAGACACCTTCAAGTGGACTTTGTTTGTGTTTTATATTACACTGAACGATTTAAATAAAGTTTATTCACTTGCATCTTGCACATAAAAGGTTGCACATTTGTACCCACTTTTGACAAGAGATCAACAAACCCCAAATTTTAATATATATATTATATATATATATATATATATATATATATATATATATATATATAAATATAATTTTTTTTTTTAATAGAATCAGATTTTATTAAAACTTTATACATTTTACTTGACAAAATACACATTTTCTGGTACAGGTTAGTGCGTTTATGTATTTCCTTATAAATGTAAAATTGGTAACAGTATTGATTTTAAAACCTACCCTAGATACCTCCACACGGAAATCCAATGCTCCGCCAATCCAACAAACCAAAATATACTGAAGATAATCCTCTTCAGGCAACAACTTGTAGATATCTGAAGAGTGTTACATCCACAGTCCAGAAACTACACTTTCTTCTTTAGCGCCCACCAGGCTTAGCAGGAATAGGCCTTTTTTTCCTGAACCAACATGCCCTGGGCTGCAACAGAACCCTCAATGCCATTTTGAAACCATAGTGCAATTTGACCTTCGATCATTTTTCACTATACATTCCACAGCCCCGACTTATGAATGGACATTGCGCCTCACTTCCAAATGACCTTACAAGCCATCACTGTCAAAAACTCTCACAGATCGTTCTTCCGATCCCACTTCACTACCCCTATATTGGAAAGACTTTAAATCCAGTCCTAAGGGGCATCCTTTTTCAGCAGTGTACTAGGCTTAAAAAAAAAAAAAAAAAAGAAAAAGAAGATTCCACGCCATCATAACTAGGGGTGCAATGGATCGTCACCGATCCGTGATCTGAACGGGTCACCCCGTTCAGATCGGCACACCACGCGATCCGCGGAGCGCTCCGGAGCCTCGGCCGTAGAAAAGTCCCCGGCTTCAGCCTAGCTCCGGAGCGGCGGCCATCTTGCTTCACCCCAACCATATACAGATCGGCTGCGATTGGCTGGATGGGATGTCCCGTCTCTGCACCTGATTGGCCTGCTTGATGAGCGCCCTCTCTGATTGGAAGGCTGCCCGGATTGGCTGGCTGTCTTGGCGGCGCTCTGGGAATCAGGATGAACGTGTGGAGCTTGAGGGGGAAAAGTGAGCGCCGCTATGAAGGACGGGGACTCAGTGTTCTTTACTAGTGTGGGGGCAATGTTGGAGTGGTCTGGAATAGTGATGACGAGTGGGGACAATCGTGGACATTACAGTGCAAGTACAATGAGTTGGCCATTATATTACAGTGATTACTAGTGGGGGCAATGTTAAACTGGCTATTATTACAGTGTTTACTAGTGTGGGGGCAATGTTGGACTGGAACAGTGATGGTGATGACGAGTGGGGGACAATGGTGGACATTACAGTGACGAGTGGGGGGCAATGGTGGACATTACCATATAGAGCCATTGGGCCAGCTAGAGCCCAGACTTGAATCCGATTTTTTTTCATAATTTTTTTTTTTTGCTGATCCGAAAATGATCCGATCCGTGACTCCTTTTCCGAGGATCGATCCGATCCGTGAGTTTTTTGATCCGTTGCACCCCTAATCATAACCACTCAAACTACACACACACACACACACACACACACACACACACACTCTATTGCCTAGGGCCACAACGGAGCCATCTATTTACCTTAACAAAATTACTACAATTATACAATCAGTCTTACTCAATGTTGCAGAAACCCGCTATCTTAAAGATATTATGAATATATAGCAAGTCTGCCAGAGGTTTTTGATAAATGATAGGGCTTCACAGGCACAACTGTATCCTGAAGATCTAATCATACCAGATCACATACCTGAGAATGATGTCCTGGGTCTTCTCCTGCCACAGCTCATTCTGTAGGTAGTAACAAATACTGTGAGCATGGGTAAAGAACTCTGTATAGGTGTTAAATGCCACTGAATCCATCCCACGTGTACACTGGCGGAGAGTGCTGCGGTCTGTGCAGGCTGGGTAGTCTCTCCCTGATCTGAAAGATATATATTCCTTGTAATAGCAGAATACATAAAGACAGATTGAATATTAAGCTTATAATAAATAATAATAATAAATTACTACTATTTTTTGTAGGTTCAAAAACATGCATTACTGTTTTTGTTAGGAGCCTGTAAAGCATTGCACCCACGATCCTGCAGACTGTCTGCCTAAACCTCCAATACAGGCAGGCAGTTCCTAAATGACAGGAAGCTCAATGAACTACTTAGAGTGCTCAAGAATGCCCTGGTAGTTCTCTGAAAACTACAAGCCAACAGCCGCAATGGATGACGGTACTTGTAGTTCATTGATCACAGGGATCTGTAAATTAATGATATGGCCATGTGGGAGGGGGCACGCTATTTGAATTGTGACAGCAAGTGGGGGAAAAAGATCCCCGGCTCGCTGTCACAAGGGGGGGGGGGGGGGGGGGGGGGAGGAAATCAGAGGGAGGGAAGAAGGGTCGGATGCTGAACACGTTACACCTAATTTAACATTTCTACAGTTACACAGTTGTAATATGGCAAAGTATAGGCTTCTGTATGAGTCTAAGCAAGAACCAAATCCAGTTACCAATAACATCACAGGAAGCTATATTAGGTGGACTTTACTTTGCAGGATCAATAGGTATTTGAGGGACACCAAGAGAAAAAAAAAAAAGGGGGGGGGGGTTGGGGTTGACCAGAAAGAAGTGCAGACGCATTTATAAATAAAAGCTGCAGCACATGCACATGCGATCAGCAGATCATGGATGCAATGCAGGGCTCCTGCAGACTGTCAGTGTAAGCTGTCGGCTCATACCTCATATGGGCAGGCAGTTACAAAATTACAGAAAACAATGAATGTGCATTGAGCCAACAGCCACAAAATAAAAAAGGGGGGTCATTTGACAGGCCTTTACATTTTCTTTTTATTATTTTTTGGACAGATAGAGTACAAAATGACATATAAATTAGAGCTGCACGATTATTGGTTAAAAAGATCGTGATCCCAATTCGACCCCCTTTAATCCAGCAGCTCCACAATTCATGTGGGAGGAAGGGGAAAAATGTTTATCAACAACATTGCTCAGCCGCTGAAAGATAAAATAAACATTGTATCTTTCCGTTTAATCATGTAGGCCCCTTTCACACCTGCGGACTGTATGTCAGTTTTTCATCCATCCATTTTCGGATGAAAAACGGACATACATGTATCCCTATGGGATCACGGATAAACACACGGTCCGTGTTCATCCGATCCCCCCATAGAGGAGATCGGCGATCTGACAGGGCGGTCCCTGCACAGTGTGCAGGGACCGCCCTGTCATCTG
>NC_053497.1:16795853-16885853 GCF_905171775.1 Rana temporaria
AGCATCTGTGAGTGCCAAGCCAGGGACCCAGTAGGGAAATGGGGTGACGCTTGAGGAAGATACTGAGTGCTAAAAGTGGAAGAACTCAGGGGATCCAGTGGCTATTGGATCCGAAGTCTAGTAAAAGACTGGGAGTTTGTTGAGTGAAGAACCACAGTGAGTGACTGGAGTAAGCAGAAAACTGTTTGTATTGCCAATAGTTAAATACAACTACCGTTAGTAATTACTACAAGATTGTTGCCATAGGAGACAGCAGTCCTACCTATAGAGAAGAGGTGTCCGGCTGGAGGTCTTCACCTGTATAACTGTCTACCTATAGAAGTCTCGGAGTCTGACAATTATCATTGCATCTACTTAAGGGTGTCCAGGCCCTAACCCCCCCCCCCCCCAGTTCTGTTCAAGAGACAATAAATCTTTTTGTAGTCAAAAAGTGTCTGGCACCCTCCATCTCATCTTGCATTACACCCACCATGCCTTGTAACCGACTCTACACAGAAGGATGTCAGCTGTCCCTAACTCTGAAAAGGTCCCCATTAGGCCTCAAGGGACCTGGGACTCTGCTACAAAAAAAACAAAAACAACAAACACTTTAACACCCCCCCCCCCACCCAGCTCAATCTACTGCAATCCTCTTTTCTGCCTATATGTACAGACATTCAATGCTTCCTTTCCTTTCACAACAGGAGGGGATAAATACAATTTTAGTTTGGTCAGAGTTTGCTAGTATGAACTGCATACTAGCACATTATGACAGACTTCACTTATAAAAAAACAGCTCTCCAGCAGCACGCTATAACAGCTTCCTTCTTCCAGCTGTTTGAATGGCCGTGCCAAGATGACGCTACGGCAGGGCCATCTTAATGCAAGGGCACTCCTGGGCACTGCCCAGGGGCCCCAGGTACATGGGGGGGCCCACAATATTCTTACATCATACTTGCCAACTGTCCCGAATTTTTTGCTGGGGCAGTCATGCTTTTTACTAAACTATCCTGATATGGTCGTGTCCCGAAACCTATACTGTGCCCTCCAGATGCCAGTATTGTGCCCTTCTGACTGTGTCCTCCTGCATCCCCCCCCTGGACTGTGCCCTCCTGCATCTCCCCCCCTGGACTGTGCCCTCCTGCATTCCCCCCCACCTGGACTGTGCCCTTCTGCATCCCCCCCCGGGCTGTGCCCTCCTGACCCCCCCCCTGGACTGTGCCCTCCTGCATCCCCCCCTGGACTGTGCCCTCCTGCATTCCCCCCACCTGGACTGTGCCCTTCTGCATCCCCCCCGGACTGTGCCCTCCTGACCCCCCCCCCGGACTGTGCCCTCCTGCATCTCCCCCCTGGACTGTGCCCTCCTGCATTCCCCCCCACCTGGACTGTGCCCTTCTGCATCCCCCCCACCTGGACTGTGCCCTCCTGACCCCCCCCCCCCTGGACTGTGCCCTCCTGCATCCCTCCCCCCCCTGGACTGTGCCCTCCTGCATTCCCCCCACCTGGACTGTGCCCTCCTGCATTCCCCCCACCTGGACTGTGCCTTCCTGACCCCCCCCCCCCCGGACTGTGTCCTTCTGCATCCCCCCTGTACCGTGCCCTTTGTGTTGACTAGTCTTTGATCTATGGAATGTTTTCCTTTTGTTAAATCGATTTTTTTTTTTTATTGAAAGTACTAATGAATATGTTTTAATTCTATCAAACTATTTATACTTTATTTCTTGAAAGTATGTGTGTGTAAATTGGGGCAAGCTGGTAGGGGCCCCAGGGCATTACTTTGCCCAGGGGCCCATGATGCTATTAAGAAGGCCCTGCGCTACAGTCACGACGAAGCTACTCAGGTATGCTGTCTGTTCAGAGTGCATCGCTCTGGGTTGCATTCAGAACAGGAAATAAAAAACCCCACCCCTGAATGCCTAAAATGGTGCCGTTTTGGCACCTGTGTGCGAAAGGTTAGGGCTCATTTATAATGGAGAGAGCATATTATCCGCCCTGTGTTGTACTTCCCAGAGACACAGTACCCTTGCATTTTACCGTTGACTCATAGCGTGTTTGAGCTCTACTCTGGTCTTGGATGTCTGACCCGAACATGGCACAATACAAATGTAGAGTATATGGTGTACTTTATACTGTAAGGCTACATTTCAACTAGTGCGACTTGTCATGTGACTTGGGACTGCAAAAATCGCATGGCAAGTTGTACCTCATGATTTCCAATTAGTACCGTTGATATCTGTGCGACTTCAAATCGCAGTGACTTCAAAAGTAGTCCTTGCACTACTTTTGTCACACTTGGATGCGACTGGAGGTCTATAGACCTCAAGAATACACAGGCATTGCTTCAAGTCATCAAAATCACGAAAAAATAAAAAAATAAATCACATGACTTTCCAGGTCAAAGTTTTACAGTGTGACTTTGCAATGCGATTTTTGATGCAATGTCATGCGACCAAGTCACACTGAAGTCGGAACAAAGTAGTGCAAACATTTTTTTTGGAGTCACACCAATTAGAACTGGGACCATTGAAATACTTGGGTTTTGACTTATCATGCGACTTCACATGTGTCAAGTCGCACAACTCCTCACAGTAGTGGAAACCGAGCCTTACAAGGTTTCTTAAAGCGGGAGTTCACCCAATTCCTTTTTGTTTTCTATTTTCCGCTTAGATTCCTGCTCGTTTTGTCTAGGGGAATCGGCTATTTGTTTTAAAATATGATCCGTACTTACCCGTTTTCGAGATGCATCTTCTCCGTCGCTTCCGGGTATGGGTCTTCGGGAGCGGGCGTTCCTTCTTGATTGACAGTCTTCCGAGAGGCTTCCGACGGTCGCATCCATCGCGTCACTCGTAGCCGAAAGAAGCCGAACGTCGGTGCGGCTCTATACTGCGCCTGCGCACCGACGTTCGGCTTCTTTCGGAAAATCGTGACGCGATGGATGCGACCGTCGGAAGCCTCTCGGAAGACTGTCAATCAAGAAGGAACGCCCATTCCCGCAGTCCATACCCGGAAGCGACGGAGAAGATGCATCTCGTAAACGGGTAAGTACGGATCATATTTTAAAACAAATAGCCGATTCCCCTAGACAAAACGAGCATTAATCTAAGGGGAAATAGTGTCATGTGCGGGTGAACCTCCGCTTTAACCACTTAACGCCCGCCCACTGTATATATACGTCCTCTTTTTAAAGATGGATATCTCGGTAACGGCAGCAGCTGCTGCCACAACCGAGGTATCCATCTCTTCTGTGGTCGGGCGTGTAAACGATAACGGCGGTCTCCGTGGCGGATTCGCCGCAAAATCGAGGTTATCGGTGGCGGGAGAGGGACCCCCCCCCTACCGGTGCTCTTCCGCGCCCTCCGCCGCTTACGGGAGCCGTCGGTAGCGGCGGAGGAGATCGGATGCTGCTAGCTCTTCAGTGAGGACTCGAGTGAGGGCAAGATGGCCCCCACCCGTCCGCATAGCTCTGCTGGGCGGAAGTGACGTCAAAACGTCAGTCCCGCCCAGCGTCTTAAAGAGACAATTTTTTTGTCATTTTTTTAAATGACAAATTTTCCTTTTTTTTTTTTTTTCTTGCATTTAAGTCTAAATATGAGATGTGAAGTCTTTTTGACCCCAGATCTCATATTTAAGAGGACCTGTCATGCTTTTTTCTATTACAAGGGATGTTTACATTACATATTATTTCAGTGTAAAAAATTATAAAATCAATAATAATAAATAAGAAAACAAAAAAAAAATATTTTAAAGCGTCCCGTCGAGCTCGCGCGCAGAAGCATACGCGAGTAGCGCCCGCATATGAAAATGGTGTTCAAACCACACAAGTGAGGTATCGCCACGATCGTTAGAGCGAGAGCAATAATTCTAGCCCTAGACCTACTCTGTAGCTCAAAAAATGCAACCTATAGAATTTTTTAAACGTCGCCTATCAAGATTTTTATGGGTAAAAGTTTGACGCCATGCCACGAGCGGGCGCAATTTTTAACCGTGACATGTTGGGTATCATTTTACTCTGCGTAACATTATCTTTCACAATATATAAAAATTGGGCCAAATTTATTGTTGTCTTATTTTTTAATTCAAAAAAGTGAATTTTTTCCAAAAAAAGTGCGCTTGTAAGACCGCTGCGCAAATACGGTGTGACAAAAAGTATTGCAATGACCGCCATTTTATTCTCTAGGGTGTTAGAAAAAAATATATATAATTTTTTGGGGTTTTAAGTAATTTTCTAGCAAAAAAAACTGTTTTAGTCTTGTAAACGCCGAATCTGAAAAACACCTTCTGTCCTTAAGTGGTTAAAAGTACCAAATCTTAATGAGTAAATATGGGGATTTAATCCCATCATATGCTCACACAATGCTTAAGCCAACCACTGCACCAAAGTACCCCATTTTCACAACAAACAAAAAAAGTGAAGAAAGAAAGAAGGGGGAGGAGGGCAGATGCCGACGTATGCCAGCACACATACATTGTGTAGCGCTACCCCCTCAGGAGCCGCTGGTTGTTTTGGGATCGGCGTATTAAGTTACCTGTCGTTGTCTAGGGTGATTGTAGTGAGTAGAGCAGTAAACGAATGTCCAATCAGCGAGTGAGATTTTTTGAATGCTTTATTTCTCGGCCCAACACGATCAACATGAGGTAAAGAGAAAAGGTTGATGAAGCGAGAGAGAAACTTTGCAGTATCAGGCCTGGATATGAACAGAGCAATCCTGCTCTCAGTAGTAATAGATACAGTTCGTCGCCACTCCAGCCAGAGCGGGTGAAGTGCCTCCGGACAGACTCCTGCCACGAGCCTGGCAACCGAAGCGTCACTTTAAAGTTGCTGGGAGGAACAGGTCTCTGCCACAGCCCTAATTCTTGGATGAGCTGAATGGATTGAGCGAATCCTCCGAGTAGATTAAGTTAGGGTCACCGGGTGACAGTTGAAGTATACCTGTCAATGTCCCGGTCAGCAGATCCCCGATGGTTTGTCCAGCCCCTCAGATAACCTGCCTCCGGGGTTCTTCCTTGAGCCGATTCCCCACCGCACAGCACATAGCTTGGGATCTCTTCAATAAAGTTGGGGACCCAGTAAGTTAAGGTGACCAGATTTTTTTTTTTTACTAGTAGTGGCGGCAATCAGCGACTCTCTGACCGCCGCCGCCACCCGCCTCACAGCCTGTCAAGTCTTACTCTCCGGGCCCCGGCTACTACTGGGTGGGGAGCGGTGGAAGACCACCCCGCCAGGGAAGGGAAGGAGATAAGCAGGCAGGCTGCTGGCCGGGACTTGAGCCAAGGCAGAACATGCGAGCGGTGCGAAATGGGCATGCACCCGAAACTGAAGAAATATTCCCTCCGCTCCACCGGGCACATGATCATCAGAAAGGGGGACAGATAATGGAAAAAAAAATCCACCCCCCTAAGCTAGTAGGAGCACTGACTGTCTATGAAATTGCCCCAGTCCCTGTTCAAATCCAATCCGGGGACAGACTTGTTCCGGGGACAGTGTCCTCAATCAGGGGACTGTCCCCTGAAATCGGGGATGTCTGGTCACCCTACAGTAAGTCACTAGGCCCCCTTTCAGCAGCATGGTGCTCCGCGTAGCATGCGACCCCAGCCTGGTAGGCCATATCGCCGGGGTCCGTTGGATGCGCACACCCTAAAGGTGGGTGCCGCACCTGTAACCAGCGAAGAACCAAGGAAAACAGCGTCTGCCACAGATATACTCTCCCCCAGCATGCCCCGCGAGGGAAAACTCCTCTAATTGGCTGCTGGGGAAAAGCGGCTCTGCCAGAACCCCTCTAGCGCCAACTGTCGCCCAGGGGTGGGATCGGCACCCCTGGAGCGCAGACTGACCTACAGGACAGTTCAGGAATGACAGCAGCCCAAATTTAACAAAACATGAATGGGAGCGAAATAACTCTCCCACTCCCCACTAACTTTAGCGTAGTGCCCATACTGAAAGTAAGGGGGCGCTACAATTGTCAAAGCAATGCATTTCAATAAGACCCCTTTCACACTGGGGGTGTTTTGCAGGCCCTATAGCGTTAAAAATAGCACCTGCAATCCGCCCTTAAACTGCTGCTCTATTCACTCCAGTGTGAAAGCCCGAGGGCTTTCCACTGGAGCGGTGCGCTGGCAGGGAGTCAGAAAAAGTCCTGCCAGCAGCTTCTTCGGAGCGCATTAGCAGCGGTGAACTCACCGCTGCTAATGCACTCCTGTCCATTGAAGTCGATGAGCAGCGCCACGGTGGGCGTCGGCAGTGTGAATGGGGTCTAAGAGCAGTTCATACCAGTGTTGTGCGTTTCACTGCTCTGGGGGGGGGGGGTGGATTAAATATTATATACACACACACATAAATAATAAAAATAAAAATGCCCTATTTTAATTTTTGAGGCACAGAGAACATAAACACAAGTCAAAAAACAGTCAATTGAAAGTCAACAACTTTCCCTTACAAATAAAGCTTAACCACTTGAGGACCGCCTAACGCCGATATACGTCGGCAGAATGGCACGGCTGGGCACAGGCACGTTGCCCTTTAAGTGCCCAGCCGTGGGTCGCGCCGCCGGCGGCGCGCTTGCGACCCGGTCTAAAGCTCAGTGACCGCGCCCGTTAGACCTGCGGACCCGATCGCCGCCGGTGTCCCGCGATCAAGTCACAGGAGCTGAAGAACGGGGAGAAGTGAGTGTAAACACACCTTCTCCGTTCTTCTCTGTGACTTGTCACTGATAGTCTGTTCCCCGTTATAGGGCTCGACGATCAGTGATGTCACACGTTCAGCCACGCCCCCTACAGTAAGAATCACTCCCTTAGGGCACACTTAACCCCTTAGCGCCCCCTAGTGGTAACCCCCTCACTGGCATTGTCATTTTCACAGTAATCAGTGTATTTTTATAGCACTTTTCGCTGTGAAAATGACAATGGTCCCAAAAATGTGTCAAAAGTGTCTGATGTGTCCGCCATAATGTCGCAGTCACACAAAAAAAAAAAAAAAAGCCATAAAACTATCCACTATTTTGTAAACGCTATAACTTTTGCACAAACCAATCAATAAACGCTTATTGCATTTTTTTTTACCAAAAATATGTAGCAAAACACGTGTCGGCCTAAACTGAGAAAAAAAAAAAAAGTTTTTTTATACGTTTTTTGGGGATATTTTTTTTATAACAAAAAGTAAAAAATATAGCATTTTTTTTCAAAATTGTCGCTCTATTTTTGTTTATAGCGCAAAAAATAAAAACCGCAGAGGGGATCAAATACCACCAAAAGAAAGCGCAAAAAATAAAAACCGCAGAGGGGATCAAATACCACCAAAAGAAAGCTCTATTTGTGGGAAAAAAAGGACGCCAATTTTGTCAGTTAAAGCGACGCACTGCAGAATCGCAAAAAGGGGCCAGGTCCTTTACCTGCATTATGGTCTGGGTCTTGAGTGGTTAAAGCAGTATAAATAGAATACAAATAAAATAAGTATTGCAGCACATATTAAAACATGACACAACACAGAACACAAATGCATGCCAACACAAGTGTATTTCAATGCACATACCATGGTTTGCATGGACTAATGCCGCGTACACACCATCACTTTATGTGATGAAAAAAAAAAACGACGTTTTTGAAACTTCAATTTTCAAAAACGAAGTTGCCTACACACCATCGTTTTTTCACAATGCTCTAGCAAAGCGAGGTTACGTTCACCACTTTTTTCCATTGAAGCTCGCTTCATAACTAGCTTCTGAGCATGCACGGGTTTAAAAACGTTGTTTTAAACGTCGTTTTTGCTACACACAGTGATTTTTTGTGAAACAAAAAACAAAGTTTTGAAAAACGACACAAAAAATTGAAGCATGCTTCAATTTTTTTTTCCTTTTTTCACAAGACATAAAACAACATTTTCCCCCACACACGGTCATTTAAATTGACGTTTTTAAAAACGTCGTTTTTTTTTCCATCACATAAAGTGATGGCGTGTACGCGGCATAAGACCCCATACAACATTCCTTTAAATTTACCAAAACCATGTAGTGCACGGGCCGGCCTCATCGCATACAAATGGAAACTCCTAACATTTGACTTCATATTATATGGTTTTGGTAAATCTGAAGGAAAACAATCTACAAAAAAAATTGCATAGTGTGTATCCAGCTTCGCTCTTCCAAGCTGCATTGTGTACCTTCATATCCTCTGACTTCTATTTCTTGGAAGCAACCTGATCACAGGTGAAGTAATGAAACCCTGATCACATGTAGGCGTGTCCTCTGCTCTCACTCATCAAGACAAAAACCCGACCCGGGAATCTGTAGACACCATGTTGGATTGGGGCACCTGGAACACAGGGGAGAACATGACAGTGAGGTCAAACTTGATCTGCAGCAAGATTTTTACTAGTTCCAAAAAGTTTCAGAGGCGTTTGGCAGGGGGTGAAATATTACCTCCTTGCCAACTATTTTGACCTTGTAAATACTATGTCACTGCCCCACAACTGCGTTTATAGGACATGATTGCGGGGCGGTCCCATTCGCAGGAGGAATATTTTTTGTCCAGATATGTGAATACCCCCATCCACTGCCTTTGCGGTTTTATACCTCTTTCACACTACAGTGCCGGTTGTTTTTGCTGTGCTTTCCCGGCACTTTTGCGGACGCTAGCGGGGTGGATTTTACCTTTAACCACTTGTCCACCGGGCCTATTTTGGCACTTCTCTCCTTCATGTAAAAATCAAATTTTTTGTTGCTAGAAAATTAATCAGAACCCCCAAACATTACATATATTTTTTTAGCAGACACCCTAGGGAATAAAATAGCGGTATTTGCGCAATCATTTTTCAAACGCCTTTTTTGGGGGGAAAAAAAAACGGTTTCATGAATTAAAAAATAACAAAACAGTAAAGTTAGCCCAATTTGTTTGTATAATGTGAAAGATGATGTTACGCCGAGTAAATAGATACCTAACATGTCACGCTTTAAAATTGCGCACACTCATGGAATGGCGCCAAACTTCGGTACTTAAAAATCTCCATAGGTGACGCTTCAACATTTTTTACAGGTTACTATTTTCGAGTTACAGAGGAGGTCCAGTGCTAGAATTGTTGCGCACACTCTAACGCACGCGACGATACCTAACATGTGGGGTTTGAACGGCGTTTACATATGTGGGCGGGACTTGCATGCGTGTTCGCTTCTGTGCGCGAGATAACGGGGACAGGGGCGTTTTGAAAAAAAAATATTTTTCATTTTATTTTTATTTTACTTAATTTTTTTTATTTAAAAAAAAAAATATTTTGATCACTTTTATTCCTATTACAAGGAATGTAAACATCCCTTGTAATAGGAATCAGTGTGACAGGTCCTCTTTATGGAGAGAGGCGGAGTCAATAAGACCCCACATCTCTCCTCCAGGCTTACAAGCATGAAATCGGTGGGAAAAAAATCACGATCACTTGCCGACAGCCGTGATTGCGGCTTTGTTTACTTCCAGGTACCGGGCGTGACGTCATAACGTCACGCCCGGGCCTCCGACGGTCATAGAGATGACTGGTGACCATCTGGTCACCAGTCATCTATATGCTTCCCAGGCAGCGCCGACCGATTCGCTCTCTGGGCCCCCGATGGCACGGGAAAGCCCGGAGAAGCACCGGATGGTGGCGGGAAGGGAGGGGGGACATCCCCTCCAGCTGCCTATATGCCCTATAAGAACGATCCAGCATTGGAACCGCCGCTTTGATCGTTCTTATCGTGCACAGAATCGGCGGCTGAAGACGGCGATATTTGAATGATGCCTATAGCTGCACCCATCATTCAGATATCACCGCACAAAGTCGAGGACGTCATATGACGACGTCCTCCGGTGGACAAGTGGTTAAAAAAAGGTAATAAGTCCCATTTTGCTGCAATTTTAAGACGCATTGGAAGCGCTGCCCCTTCATTGCAATGGGCAGGAGTGCTATTTACATGCTGCTTGCAGAACTTTTTTTAAGGTCCCGCAAGCGCGCTGCCCCAGTGCGAAAGCTCTCATTGCACAGAATGGGAGGCAGTTTTCAGCGCTTTTTAGAGGCTATTTCAAACGCTTTTGAAAACTTCCTCAGTGTGAAAGGGGTCTGAGCCGAGGTTCACACTGAGCTGTAGGACTGAAGCCGTGCGATTTCAGCAAAACTCACACAATTTCAGCCGTGATTTCAGAGACATCTGGGCGGGTTTCTGCACAGATGTAAATCGCAGCCCGAAATCGCAAAAAGTAGTACAGGAACTACTTTATGATTAGGACGGTGCTATTGACGGCAATTCCCGCCGATTTGACATGCAATTTGACCTGTTAAATCGCATGTCGCATTGGTCCGGGGACAGTGTCCTCAATCTGGGGACTGTCCCCTGAAACTGGGGATGTCTGGTCACCCTACTCTTAGGGCCCTTTCACACTGGTGCGTTTTTGCCGTGTTTTTGCGGTAAAAATAGCGCTATTAAAACGCTCCCCATGCCCCTCTCCATTGAAATTAATTAAAAACGTGGTAAAAACGCAGTAAAATCGCGGTGTTTTACCACGATTTTAACGCTCCGTTTTTACAGCGGTTTATAATTCATTTCAATGAAGGGGGCATGGGGAGCGTTTTATGGGCGTTTTAATATTTTTACCGCGAAAACGCGGGGAAAACGCACCAGTGTGAAAGGGCACCAAATCTGAGGGGGGTAGATCTGAAACGAGGGGAAGCTCTGCTGATTTTATTATCCAATCATGTGGAAGCTAACATGCTGTTTTTTATTTTCCTTGCATGTCCCACTCGGATCTACAGCGACTGCACTTCCAAGTGCACTTTGCACTTGTAGTTTGCACTTGTAGTTTGCACTTGTAGTGCAAAGTAAATTTGCCTTTCGTAAAGAACCCCCATAGTGACACAAAAGGGATTAATATAGAACTATTTATTCATTTTGAATAGAATAAGATTTGTTTTTGCCATCTGTGTCCCATTAGGAAGATTTCTCTCCACTTCCTGTCCCATAGCCAAAACAGGAAGTGAGAGCTTTGGAATCCCAGGTTGTCACCAGACTCTGTGTCCTCACTGGAAAACGTTGCCTCTATTCCTGTTCTGGCGTTCACCCAAAATTTGGATTTTCTGTTCACTTTAAGACCCCTTTTCACACTGAGGAGTTTTTCAGGGGTACAGCGCTAAAAATAGCGCTGCTATACCGCCTGAAAAACTCCTGCCCAGCAACCTCAATGTGAAAGCCGGAGGGCTTTCACACTGAGGCGATGCGCTGGCAGGAGAGAAAAAAATCTCCTGCCAGCAGCATCTTTTGAGTGGTGAGTGGAGCGGTGTGTATACCGCTCCTTCCCATTAAAAACAATGGGAAACTGCGGTGATACCGCCGCAATGCGCCTCTGCAGAGGCGCATTGCGGGCGGTATTAACCCTTTATCGGCCGATAGTGTGGGTTAATACCGCACCGCTAGCGGCCGAATCCCGCGGCAAATCCGACGGTATAGCGCACTAGTGTGAACCCAGCCTTAGGGTCGCTCCTTTTTCATGAAAAAAATAATACAGCATATGCAATTATTGCACAAGCCATGTTGTAAGGTATTATTAAAATGACCTTTTAATTTCAATCTGCAGCCTCTGTAATTCTCTGTAAGGTCGCTTTCACATTGATACGGTGCAGTGTGACCACAACGCAGATGCAGCGCGGGTTAGCTGCGCTTTCCCATAGAATTCTATTGCGTCCTATGGTTTTGGTGCACTTTCTGAAAGCACACCAAACACAATAGATCTCTCTATAGCCACTTTAGCCCCGAGCCTGTTTTTCAGAGTCGGTGTTTACGAGACAAAACCATTTTTTTTTGCTAGAAAATTACTTAAAACCCCCAAACATTATATATTTATTTTTTTCTAACACCCTAGAGAATAAAATGTCAGTCATTGCAATACTTTTTGTCACACCGTATTTGCGCAGCGGTCTTACAAGCGCACTTTTTTTTTGAAAAAATTCACTTTTTTTAATAAAAAAATAAGACAACAATAAATTTGGCCCAATTTCTTTATATATTGTGAAAGATAATGTTACGCCGAGTAAAATGATACCCAACATGTCACGCTTAAAAATTGCGCCCGCTCGTGGCATGGCGTCAAACTTTTACCCTTAAAAATCTTGATAGGCGACGTATAAAAAATTCTACAGGTTGCATTTTTTGAGTTACAGAGGAGGTCTAAGGCTAAAATTATTGCTCTCGCTCTAACGATCGCGGCGATACCTCACATGTGTGATTTGAATACTGTTTTCATATGCGGGCGCTACTCGCGTATACGTTCGCTTCTACGCGCGAGCTCGTCGGGACGGGGCGCTTTAAAAAAAATTGTTTTTGGTTTTCGCATTTATTTTTATTTATTTTACAATTTTTAACACTGAAAAAAAAAATTATCACTTTTATTCCTATTACAAGGAATGTAAACATCCATTGTAATAGAAAAAAGCATGACAGGTCCTCTTAAATATGAGATCTGGGGTCAAAAAGACCTCAGATCTCATATTTAGGCTTAAATGCAAAAAAAAAAGAAAAAATTTGGAAATGTCACTTTTTCAAATGACAAAAAAAAAATGTTTCTTTAACCAGTAGAGTACCGGGCCATCGTCAAATGACGGCTCCACGGTGACTCTGAATATTCAACAGGACGTCATATGACGTCCTGTATTCCTGCGGCCACTGGGGGGCGCGCGAGCGCGCCGGCGCGTCCCCGAGATGCCGATGCGTGTGCCTGGCGGTCGTGATGTCCGCCAGGTACCCGCGATCGGTAACGACAGAGCAGGGACTTGGAGCTCTGTGTGTAAACACAGAGCTCCACGTCCTGTCAGGGGAGAGAGGAGACCGATCTGTGTCCCTTGTACATAGGGACACAGATCGGTCACCTCCCCCAGTCACCCCCCTTTCCTCACAGTTAGAACACAATACAGGTATACATATTAACCCCTCCCTCACCCCCTAGTGTTAACCCCTTGAATGCCAGTCACATTTATACAGTAATTAGTGCATTTTTATCGCATTAATCGCTGTATAAATGTGAATGGCGCCAAAAACGTGTCAAAAGTGTCCGATGTGTTCGCCGCAATGTCACGGTGACAGTAAAAAAATCGCAAATCGCCGCCAATACTAGTAAAAAAATTAATAAAATAAAAATGCCATAAATCTATCAGCTATTTTGTAAACGCTATAACTTTTGTGCAAACCAATCAATATATGATCATTGCGATTTTTTTTACCAAAAATATGTAGAAGAATACGTATCGGCCTAAACTGAGGGAAAAAAAAGTTTTTTAAAAAAAAAATGTGATATTTATTAAATAAAAAAGTAAAAAATAGTGTTTTTTTTTAAAATTGTCACTCTTCTTTTGTTTATAGCGCAAAAAATAAAAACCGCAGAGGTGATCAAATACCACCAAAAGAAAGCTCTATTTGTGGGAACAAAATGATAAAAAAATTGTTTGGGTACAGTGTAGCACGACCGCGCAATTGTCATTCAAAGTGCGACAGTGCTGAAAGCTGAAAATTGGCTTGGGCAGGAAGGGGCGTAAGTGCCCAGTATGGAAGTGGTTAAGATGCTGGGTGGGACTGACGTTTTGACGTCACTTCCGCCCAGCAGAGCTATGGGGACGGACGACGGAGATTTTTCCTTCAGTCTCGTCCCCGCTCAGCTACCGAACGGTCGCGATCCCCTCCGCCGCTAACGACGGCTACGGTAAGCGGCGGAGGGCACGGGAGAGCGGCGGGAGGGGGGGGCCCTCTCCCACCACCGATAACGGCGATCCCGCGGTGAATCCGCCGTGGAGACCGCCATTATCGTTTACACGGCCGCCCACAGAAGAGATGAATATCTCGATTGTGGCAGCAGCTGCTGCCGTTACCGAGATATTCATCTTTAAAGTGAGGACGTATAACGACGGTGGGCGGTCGGCAAGTAGATAGGAAAGAACTGCTAACCCACGCCAAACACACAGATAAGTTGCGCTCTTCCCCCGGTTCGGTCAAACCGCACCACGTCAATGTGAAAGCGGACTAAAATTCAATGCATTATGGCAACTGGGAGACGTTGATTCACAGAACGCTCCCAGAAATATACACTTCTCGAAGAAATTTGAGGAACACTTTTTAATCAGAGTATGGAATCAAGTCAATGAAACTCCTGGGATATTGATCTGGTCAGTTAAGTAGCAGAGGGGGTTGTTAATGCGGAGTTCCTCCCACATTTTCACTCCTCACCATGCAGCACTAATGTGCATCCTTAAAGGAGTTTTCCACCCATTTTTTAAGTTTATTAAAAGTCAGCAGCTACAAAAAGTGTAGCTGCTGGCTTTTAATAAACAGACACTTACCTGCTCCACGACTCCAGCGACGCGCCGGCCGGGGGTCCGCTCCTCTCCCCCCCTCCCCGGCCGGCATCTTCATTGTCACTGTGGGCACCCGGCCGTGACAGCTTTTGGCTTCACGGCCGGGCACCCACTGCGCATGCGTGAGCGGCACTGCGCATGTGCGTGCGGCGCGGCCCGGCGCTGCGCTGTTTGATTGGAAAGGCGATCGCCTAGGACCTGACGTGTCCTAGGCGATCGCCTACAGGGAGGGGCTGCCAAAAGGCGATTAAGCTTAATCGCCTTTGCAGCCCCTCGGCGGAAGGAGGAAGTGGGACAGGAAGTCCCCTTCTCCTGAAGCCCCCACCCCCCCCCCCAAAAAAAAATTACATGCCAAATGTGGCATGTAAGGGGGTGAGGAGTGGGTTAAGAGGAAGTTCCATTTTTGGGTGGAACTCCTCTTTAAGGCCCCTTTCACATTGGGGCGTTTTTCATGCGGTACAGCGCTAAAAATAGCGCTGCTATACCGCATGAAAAATCATGCCCTGTAGTGTTCAATGTGAAAGCCCGAAGGCTTTCACATTGAAGCGGTGCGCTAGCAGGAGCGCACCAAAAGTCCTGCTAGCCGCATCTTTACCGCGGTATAGGAGCGGTGTGTTCACCGCTCCTATACCGCGCCTTCCCATTGAAATCAATGGGAAAGCGCGGTAATACCGCCTGCAATGCGGGCGGTATTTACCCTTTTCCGGCCGCTAGCGGGGGTTAAAACCTCACCGCTAGCGCCCGAATATCGCGGTAAATACGACGGTATAGCCGCGCTACAAATAGCGCGGCTGTACCGTCACCGCGGCTGCACGCCTCAATGTGAAAGCAGCCTAACACTGTGATGGGGACACCTGATGTAAAGGGCACATTCATTTAGTGATACTGATAAAGTTATAGTGTAATTCTTCTGTGCACCACTAGATGTCCTCACACTACCAGTGTACTGTTACCACAGATATTGAATACAACTAAAGAAAATCAGAATTTTTTTTTTTTATATAGAATATATACCATTTAGAGAACTGCAGCCAGCTGTTCTTTACATGCAAAAACATATTCACACATAATAAAATAAAAACATACAAAAACTAGGTATACCTTTTATTATATAACAAACAAAAAAAACTCAGTAAAGGAATAACTGTAAATATGACAAACAGTGCTCGTCAATTGCTCTACTCTGGGCTTTTTTTGGAAATTCTGACTTGTTGCTGATTTTTGGTTTAATTGAAGTGTATCTATAGTGAAAATGTACAATCATATTTTTTCATACACTGAATTGGGACAGCTGCCTTTACACACACATGGGGCTAGATTCAGCAACCAGATACCGCAGCGTATCTCCAGATACGCCGCCGTAATTTCAAATCTGCGCCGTCGTATCTTTACGCCGATTCTCAAAGGCAGATACGTTTAAAAAATAGGCTTCCTCCGCCGACGTAACTTGAATACGCCGGCGTATAATTGTGTGCAATTTTACGCTGGCCGCTAGGGGCGCTTCCGTAGATTTCAGCGTAGAATATGCATATGACCTAGATACGCCGATTCACAAACGTACGTGCGCCGGCGGAATTTTTTTATGTTGTTTGCGTAAGGCTTTTCCGGCGTAACGTTGCTCCTGCTTCTATGAGGCGTACGCAATGTTCTGATTTACGGCGGCGTAGCGGAAATACGATACGCTACGCCGCCGTAACATTGCGCCCCCCTACCTGAATCCAGCCCATAAACTTTAATGGCATCCCAGTCTTAGTCCATAGGGTTCAATATTGAGTTGGCCCCGCCCTTTACAGATATAACAGCTTCAACTCTTCTGGGAAGGCCGTCCACAAGGTTTAGGAGTGTGTCTATGGGAATGTTTGATCATTCTTCCAGAAGTGCATTTGTGAGGTCAGGCACTGATGTGGACGACAAGGCCTGGCTCACAGTCTCCTCTCTAATTCATCCCAAAGGTGTTCTATCGGGTTGAGGTCAGGACTCTGTGCAGGCCAGTTAAGTTCCTCCACCCCAAACTCGCTCATCCATGTCTTTATGGATTTTGCTTAGCCTGTCATCTACTAGGACCTCCAGGTCCTTTTCCATCCGAGATTCCCCCAGAGGTCCCCCCCCCCCCCCCCAGTGTATAGATAACATTAATATTTTTGACACCCAAATGCATTATTTTACATTTTTCTACATTAAACCTAATTTGCCATGTATTTGCCCACCCCATTAATTTGTTCAGATCTTCTTGCAAGGTTTCAGCACCCTGCAGAGAAGTTATTGCCCTGCTTAGCTTAGTATTGCTTGTTTTTAACCATTTCAATCCAAGACGTTTTTATATGCTCTTTCCATTTTCGGATGATGGATTGAACAGAGCTCCGTGAGATGTTCAAAGCTTGGGAAATTTTATATAACCTGCCCTGCTTTAACCACTTGCTTACTGGGCACATATACCCCCCTTCCTGCCCAGGTGAAATGTCAGCTTCCGGCACTGCATCGCTTTAACTGACAATTGCGCGGTCGTGCGACGTGGCTCCAAAACAAAATTGACGTCCTTTTTTCCCCCACAAATAGAGCTTTCTTTTGGTGGTATTTGATCACCTCTGCGGTTTTTATTTTTTGCGCTATAAACAAAAAAAGAGCGACAATTTTGAAACAAATACTAATATTTTTTACTTGTTGCTATAATAAATAGCCCAATTAAAAAAAAAAAAAAAAAATCTCAGTCTAGGCGATACGTATTCTACATATGTTTGGTAAAAAAAAAAAATCGCAATAAGCGACTGGTTTGCGCAAAAGTTATAGCGCCTACAAAATAGGGGACAGAATTATTATTTTTTATAATTTTTTGTTTACTAGTAATGGCGGCGATCTGCGATTTTTATTGGGACTGCGACATTATGGCGGACACATCGGACACTTTTGACACATTTTTGGCACCATTCACATTTATACTGCGATCAGTGCTATAAATGTGCACTAATTACTGTATAAATGTGACTGGCATTGAAGGGGTCAACACTAGGGGGTGAGGAAGGGGTTAAATGTGTACCCTGCATACTGTTCTAACTGTGTGTGGGGGGAGGGGACTGACTGGGGAGGTGACCGATCTGTGTCCCTATGTACAAGGGACACAGATCGGTCTCCTCTCTCCCCTGACAGGACATGGATCTGTGTGTTTACACTCACAGATCCACATCCTTGTCTCTGTAACCGCCGATCGCGGGTGCCTAGCGGACATCGCGGCTGCCAGGCACGCGCATCTGCATCTCAGCGATGCGGCCGCCGGCGCGCTCACGCGCCCCCCAGTGGCCAGGAGGAGCGGAGGCCATAAAAAGACGGCAGCTCAGAGATTTAGAGCCACCCTGCGGCCGTACAAAGTCGTACGGCCGTCGGGAAGTGGTTAAACTTCTCCACAACTTTATTACTGACCTGTCTGGTGTGTTCCTTGGCCTTCATGATGCTGTTTGTTCACTAAGGTTCTCTAACAAACCTCTGAGGGCTTCACAGAACAGCTGTATTTATACCGCCACCGCACATCCTGCCCCAGTGTGATGGGTCCTTAGGCCCTGTACACACGATCAGTCCAAACTGATGAAAACGGACTGAAGTTCAGTTTCATCGGTTCACCGATGAAGCAGACTGATGGTCTGATGTGCCTACACACCATCAGTTCAAAAACTGATCAGGTCAGAACGCGGTGACGTAAAACACAGGACGTGCTGAAAAAAACAAAGTTCAATGCTTCCAAGCATGCGTCGACTTGATTCTGAGCATGCGCGGGTTTTGAACCAATGCTTTTGTGTACTAACCATCGGTTTTGACCTATCGGTCAGGCGTCCATCAGTCCGATTTTAAAGCAAGTTCTAAAACTTTGGTCTGAAGGACAAAAGTCCGATGGGGCCTACACACGGTAGGTTTGGACTGATGAAACTGGACTTCAGTCTGTTTTCATCAGTTTGGACTGATCGTGTGTACGAGGCCTTAGGCCCGGTACACACGAACAAACATGTATGGTGAAAGCGGTCCGTCGGACCGCTTTCACCATACATGTCTGCCAGAGGGCTTCTGTACGATGGTTGTACACACCATCGTACAGAAGTCCGCGCGTAAACAATACGCGGGGCCCGCGGACCAGTTTCAGCATACATGTTTGGTCGTGTGTACGGGGCCTTAGGGGTATCAGAGTAAAGGGGGGCTGAATACAAATGCACGCCACACTTTTCACATATTTATTTGCAAAAAGATGTTGAAAACCATTTATCATTTTCCTTCCACTTCACAATTATGTGCCACTTTGTGTTGGTCTGTCACATAAAATCCCAATAAAACACTTGGTTGTAAAATGACAAAATGTGGAAATCTTCAAGGAGTATGAATACTTTTTTCAAGGCACTCTGGGGCAGATCCTCATACATTTGCATGGGCGCAGCGTATGTGAGATACGCTACGCCGCTGTAACATACTTTGCAAATGTTTGAATCCTGAAAGAATTTGCGCTGTAAGTTACGGCGGCGTAGTGTATTTCTCGCGGCGTAAGGGCGCGGAATTCAAATGCGGCGAGTAGGGGGCGTGTTTCATTTAAATGAAGCGCGTCCCCGCGCCGAACGAACTGCGCATGCCCCGTCCGTCAAAACTCCCAGGGTGCATTGCTCCAAATGACGTCGCAAGGACGTCATTGTTTTCGTCGTGAACGTAAATGGCGTCCAGCCCCATTCACGGACGACTTACGCAAACGACGTAAAATTTTCAAAATTATACGCGGGAACGACGGCCATACTTAACATTGAGTACGCCACCAGATAGCAGCTTTAACTATACGCCGGAAAAACCCGAACGGAAACGACGTAAAAGAATGCGACGGCCGCTCGTACGTTCGTGGATCGTCGGAAAAAGCTAATTTGCATACTCGACGCGGATTACGACGTGAACGCCACCCAGCGGCCGCCGGAAAATTGCATCTTAGATCCGACGGCGTACTAAGGCGTACGCCTGTCGGATCTAACACAGATGCCGTTGTATCTTGCTTGGTGGATACCAAAACAAAGATACGACGCGCAAAATTTGAAATTTACGCGGCGTATCAACAGATACGCCGGCGTAATTTCTTTGAGGATCTGCCCCTCTGTGTGTATTCATGTAGCTTTGGAGAGAATGCACTTAAAACAAACATAGATGTGAATGGGTCTGAATGTAACGACATTATTTCCATTAGTGACAATTAGAAGATCAATATTGACATGTAGAATTTGAATACAGTTGGCGTCATTAGTAACATTCATTAGGTAATTCATTTGCAGTCACTTCAAAGCAAGTTTTGTCTATAGGTGCTAATAGGTTTAGCATTCAGCACAGCCATTGGATTCTACACTACTTTTGTCCTCTTGGTAGACAATGAATACCCATGTGTGAAGTTTTAGGATCCTCCTGGTGGAGGGAAAATAATATATTGTATGTAGCACAAGTATCTTAGGATATCTGCTAAGGATTCAGACTTGTTAAATCATAAACATCCCTCAACCATCTGGCATTTATATCTCCCATTTAGTCCCCATTCAAAACATTATGGCCCAGATTCTTGTACACTGGGCGTATCGCTGCGGCGGCGTAACGTATCCGATTTAAGTTACGCCGCCGCAAGTTTTTCAGGCAAGTGCTTTATTCACAAAGCACTTGCCTGTAAAGTTGCGGCGGCGTAGCGTAAATCACCCGGCGGAATTCAAATTCGGCGGGTAGGGGGCGTGCATCATTTAAATGAAGCGCGTCCCGCGCCGAACGAACTGCGCATGCGCCGTCCGTAAAATATCCCGGTGTGCATTGCTCCAAATGACGTCGCAAGGACGTCATTGGTTTCGACGTCCAGCCCCATTCACGGACGGCTTACGCAAACGACGTAACCTTTTAAAATTTCGACGCGGGAACGACGGCCATACTTAACGTTGGCTGCGCCTCATATAGCAGGGGCAACTTTACGCTGGGAAAAGCCTAACGTAAACGTCGTAACTTTACTGCGTCGGCCGCGCGTACGATCGGGAACTCGCGTATCTAGCTAATTTGCATACTCGAAGGGGAATCTGACGGAAGCGCCACTTAGCGGTCAAAAAAAAATTGCAGTTTAGATCCGACGGCGTAAGAGACTTACGCCTGTCGGATCTAATGGATATCTATGCGTAACTGATTCTAAGAATCAGTCGCATAGATACGACGGCTCAGATTAGAACTTACGACGGCGTACATGGCGCTGCGCCGTCGTAAGTCCTATGAGAATCTGGGCCTTAGTTTATTTAGGAACATCTTTCCTTTTTCCTTGTTGGGGTACTTTCACACTGAGGCGCTTGGTGCGTTGGCGGTAAAGCGCCACTATTTTTAGCTGCGTTTTACCATCATGTTTGCTGCGATTTTCAGGCGCTAGCGGGGAGATTTTAACCCCCCGCTAGTGGCTGAAAAAGGGTTAAACCCGCCTGCAAAAACGCCGCTTTGTGAGGTTTGAAGGCGCTACCCCATTTATTTTAATGGGCAAGGGCGCTATAGGAGCGGTATTTTTTCCGCTCCTACCGTGCCTCAAAGATGCGGCTGGCAGGTCTTTTTTTAGCGTCCTGCCAGCGCAACGCTCCAGTGTGAAAGCCCTCTGGGCGAGACTCGCGCATGCGCAGTAGGAAACGGGCAGTGAAGCCGTAAGTGTGGATCCCTTAGTGTGCATCCCTTAGTGTGGATGGCGGCGCGGGACCTGCACCGATTGAGGGATCGGCATCGGGGGGGGTCCATCAGCTTTCGCACTGGATGGAAAGGAGCGGCTCTTTCAGGGCGCATTGCAGGCGCTATTTTTTGCGCAATAGCGCCTGCAAATCGCCTCAGTGTGAAAGCAGCCTTACTCACAGATCCAGGCTTTTCTTGTGCCTTTTTTCTGTGGAACTCCTTCCTGCATGCCATTAGGCCGTCACTATACACACCCTTAAAGTGGAGTTCCAACCAGGAAAAAAAAAAATCACAAAAAATCACAAAAAAAATTTAAATTTTTTTTCTTTTATGCTCACCCGAAATACCTGTTGCTATGCGGAAGTCCATAATCTGCATCTTCCGTAACCGCGGTCTGTCTTCTTCTGCATCCTCTTCTAGTGAATGGGGAGCATGCGCAGTAGGAAACGGGCAGTGAAGCCGTATGCCTGTATCCCTCAAGCCGCGTACAGACGATCAGTCCATCCGATGAGAACGGTCCGATGAGAACCGATGAAGCTGACTGATGGTCCGTCGCGCCTACACACCATAAAATAACCGATCGTGTCAGAACGCGGTGACATAAAACACAACGATGTGCTGAAAAAAATAAAGTTCAATGCTTCCAAGCATGCGTCGACTTGATTCTGAGCATTCTGAGCACTCGGGCTTTCACACTGAGCCTGCAGGCAGGAGTTTTTCAGGCGGTATTTAGGCGCTATTTTTAGTGCTGCTAAAACGCCTGAAAAACTCCTTAGGCCCCGTACACACGAGAGGATTTATCCGCGGATACGGTCCACCGGACCGTTTCCGCGGATAAATCCTCTTGAGGATTTGCGAGGATTTTGATCCGATGGAGTGTACTCACCATCGGATCGAAATCCCCGCCGAAATCCCATCGCGATGACGTGTCGCGCCGTCGCCGCGATGATGACGCGGCGACGTGCGCGACGCTGTCATATAAGGAATTCCACGCATGCGTCGAATCATTACGACGCATGCGGGGGATTCATTCGGACGGATTGATCCGGTGAGTCTGTACAGACCAGCGGATCAATCCGTTGGGATGGATTCAAGCGGATAGATTTGAAAGCATGTCTTCAAATTTTTATCTGCTGGAAATTCATCCCAGGGGATAAAAATCCACGGAAACAGATCCGCTGGATTGTACACACCAGGGGATCTATCCGCTGGAGCCGGTCCGCGGATCAATTCCAACGGATGGATCCTCTCGTGTGTACGGGGCCCTAGCGTGAAAGGGATCTAACAGACAGACAAAAAAATTGTGATGTGTTGCCGATTCTGCAGACACCATCAAATGGGGATGGGGGGAAGGGAAGGATACCCAGCCAAAAAGGACACGTATGCCGTGTACACATGATCGGTTTTTCCAAACCGATCGTGTGTGGGTCCCATCAGACTTTTTCTTAGATGGAAAAAAAAAACGATAGGAAATTCCGATCGTCTGTGTGGAATTCCATCGGAGAAAAATCCATGCATGCTCAGAATCAAGTCGACGCATGCTCGGAAGCATTGAACTTGATTTTCCTCGGTTCGTTTTTTACATTTTTTACGTCACTGCGTTTTGGACAGTCGGAATTTAGTCTGATAGGCCCAGATTCACAAAGCACTTACGCCGACTTATAACAAGTTACACCGACGTAAGTGCAAATGTGCGCCGTCGTATCTGTGCGCAAGACCCACAAACAGAGATACGCCCAAAATCAGGCTACACCCCGCCGACGTATCTTGCTTACGCCAGCGTAGAGTGGGCACACATTTAGGCTGGGAGCATGGTGCCGCTCCCATTGATTAGTCATTCAAATATGTAAATGAGGGAAATACAGCGATTCACGAACCTGCGTGCGCCCGACGCAGGCTACGAGAGGTGCGCGTAAGTTTTACGCCCGGCGTAAAGTTAAGCCCCATAAAGGAGGTGTAACCCAACAGCAAACATGCAAAGGTCTGCACCAGGGAACACAAGCCGGCCGAGCCGGAGTATTTTACGTTGGACGTGTGTCTGGATGGGCGTAGGTTAGGCAGTTTTTCCGACGTGGTTGTGAGCATGCGCAGAGGGATGCGTCCACGTCACGGCGCATGCGCAGTTCGTTAAACGTACTTGTCTGGCGCTCAGACCATCATTTGCATGGGGTCAGGCCTCATTTGCATGGGTCAAGCCCACTTCCACCTACGCCGGCCTGCGCCTTCGAAAACCTACGCCACGCCGACGCAGCGTTGGGAGCACTGGCTTCCTGAATTCCATGCTTGCCTCTCTGCGCTGCGTCGGCGTAGCGTACATTGGTTTACGTAATGTGCGCCCGCTCTCTGTGAATCTGGGCCATAGTGTGTAGGCAAGACTGATGAAAGTCGGCTTCATCGGAATTCCGACGGTAAATTCCATCGGGTTTTATTTCATCGGAAATCCGATCGTGTGTACACGGCATGAGTCAGCTCTACATAAACCTTAGGGGCCAGATTCACAAAGAGATACGACGGTGTTTCTACAGATACACCATCGTATCTCTAACGTAAACTGGTCCTATCTATGCGCCTGATTCATAGAATCAGTTACGCATAGATAGGGCTAGATCCGACAGTGTTACACTGTGTTACACTGTCGGATCTTTTTTTAAATTTAAAAATGGCGCCGGGGGCGTTCCCGCTGATTTACGATAAATAATATGTAAATCAGCGAGATACGCAAATTCACGAACGTACGCGGACCCGTCGCAGTGTTCTTACGTCGTTTCCGTAGCAGTTTTCCGTCGTATACTTACCCCTTCTTTTATCAGGCGCAGCCAATGTTAAGTATAGCCGGCGTTCCCGCGTCGAATTTGAATTTTCCTACGTCGTTTGCGTACACCGATTCACGAACACGCGCGTCGCAAGTCCCGCTCACGTCGCAACCACTGACGTCCTAGTGACGTCAGTGGGAGCAATGCACGCCGGGAAATTCCACGGACGACGCATGCGCATTTAAATCGGCGCGGGAACGCGCCTGATTTAAATATGACACTCCCCTAGCCGCGGAATTTGATTTCCGCTGGGGGATTTAGGATCCGCTGCCGCAAGTTTGGAGGTAAGTGGTTTGTGAATTAGCCACTTGCGGGAGCGGATCTTAATTCACGTAGATCGAGTGGATCTATAGATCCGCTGAGCTACGTGAATCTGGCCCTAGGATTCCACAAAACCCTGGTTGAGAGTGGCTGGTCTAATGTAAGAACAGAGACAGGGGTATCTGCACACTTTGGGATAGCTCATAGTGCCTGGTAGGCATTTTTTGATTTTGAGGGACCCTGCCATCCAGACACCATCATAAAAAATGACAAGATTCCACATTCTAGGAGTGATAAGAACCAGATACCCCTTTTGTCAGCCCAGTGCAGGATTGCAAATGTTATTTTCCAGATAAGATGCTTTCATCTGTCTCCTGCATGACCCCCTTTATCAAAACAGCTATGTGGTGGACTCTGCGGATTGTCTATCACTGTGATCAGCATGCCAGGGATATGCAAGATATGGTGCCAGAGATGACTCGGTGTGATCACCAACTGTCTAATAGACTCCAGATGTCCAGGATGTTCCCAACACCACCCACACATCACTGGCACGAGATAATGGAGTCAGCAACAGCTGGAGGAGACACCTTACTGGTAAAGTCCACATCAGATAAGTCAAAGGGAATATCAACAGAAGGCAACAAAGAGGAGGGTATGACAATCCTCAGGCAGAGGTGTCAAAGCAGTCACTCTGCCCACCATGTGCCTCCTCTGCCAAATGCAACAAGTGTCACTTGATGGCCCAAATGGAGGACAGTTGTTGGCGAGGGATGTCCAAGTCTAAAAATAAAACGTAATGAGCAAAATGCTAATAAAGTTGTGTTTATTAGTGCGGTAATAAACAAAACAACATCATTTTATTATTTGATATAAGGGATAAGAAAAAAAAAATTCATTTCACCAAAAGGTTCTGCGAATATGGTAACAGAAGCTCCTTTTAACTATCCTGGACCCAAAAAACAAAACATAAAAAAACAAAAAAATAAAAATAAATAATAGTAGTTAAATAATAATGTAAATCAGACGTAGTTACTCCCTGTCCCTCAAAAAAGCATAGTACAAAAACATAGCTGTTCATTGTTGTGCATTATTATTATACAGGATTTATATATTATGGGCCAGATCCACAAAGCAGTTACGCTGGCGTATCTATTGATACGCCGCGTAACTGTTAGTTTGCTCCGGCGTATCTTTGTTTTGTATCCACAAAACAAGATATGCCTGAAGCTGGGCTAGATCCGACTGGCGTACGTCTTAGTACGCCGTCGGATCTAAGGTGCATATTTACGCTGGCCGCTAGGTGGCGTTTCCGTCGATTTCCGCGGCGAGTATGCAAATTAGCTAGATACGGCGATCCACGAACGTACGTCCGGCCGGCGCACTTTTTTATGTCGTTTCCGTAAGGCTTTTTTCGGCGTATAGTTACCCCTGCTATATGAGGCGTATCCTATGTTAAGTATGGCCGTCGTTCCCGCGGCGAATTTTAAAAATTTTACGTCGTTTGCTTAAGTCGTTCGCGAATAGGGCTTTGCGTAGAATGACGTTCACGTCATAAGCATTGGCTTGTTGCGGGTTAATTTCGAGCATGCGCACTGGGATACCCCCACGGACGGTGCATGCGCCGTTCAGAAAAAACGTCAATTACGTCGGGTCAAGTAAAATTAACATAAAACACGCCCACATCTTTAACATTTGAATTCCACGCCCTTACGCCGACAGATTTACGCTACGCCACCGTAACTTTAGAGGCAAGTGCTTTGTGAATACAGCACTTGCCTCTCAAAGTTGCGGCGGCGTAGTGTTAATACGCTACGCCGGACTAAAATTACAATCCACTACGTGGATCTGGCCCTATATTTATACATATATATATTTATATTTATACATTATGGCCCGGATTCACAAAGCACTTACGCCGACGTAAATAACTTTACGCCGGCGTAGTGCAAATGTGCGCCCGGCGTATCTGTGCGCCGTACCCACAAACTAAGATACGCCTAAAAACAGGCTTAATCCCGCCGACGTAACTTGCCTACGCCGGCGTAGGGTGGGCGCACATTTACGCTGCCCGCATGGTGGCGCTGCTATTGATTAGCCATTCAAATATGCAAATGAGGAAAATACGGCGATTCGCGAACCTGCGCCCGCGGACACAGGCTACAAGAGGTGCGCGTAAAGTTAAGCACCATAAAGGAGGTGTAACTCAGCAGCAGACATGTAAAGGTCTGCATCAGGGAACACAAGCCGGCGGTTTTTATGTAGTTTACGTTAGACGTGTGTCTGGATGGGCGTAGATTACGTTCATGGCGTAGGCAGTGATCCGGCGTATCTTAGGTAGTTGTTCCAACGTGGTTATGAGCATGCGCACGGGGATGCGTCCACGACACGGCGAATGCGCAGACCGTTAAACGTCCTTGTCTGGCTCTCCAACTTGCATGAGGTCACGCCTCATTTGCATGGCTTTGCATGGGGTAAGCCCACTTCCACCTACGCCGGCCTGCGCCATCGAAATCTATGCCACGCCGACGCAGCTTTGGGAGCACTGTCTTCCTGAATTCCATGCTTGCCTCTCTGCGCTGCGTCGGCATAGCGTACATTGAGATGCGCTACGGCAGCGTAATGTGCGCCCGTTCTCTGTGAATCCGGGCCAATATTTTCTAAATACAGTAAAACCTTGATTTGAGAGTAACTTGGTTTGAGAGCGTTTTGCAAGACAAGCAAAATGTTTTAATACATTTTGTCTTGATATACAAGCGATGTCTTGATATAAGAGTAGCGTCATGTCACAACTGAGTATAGAGAAGAGAGGAGCCTCTAAGTGTAGCAATATGGTTACATTTTATGAAGGTACAACATTTAGCCACTTATTGCTACACTTAGAGGATCCTCTCTTCTCTTTTATAATCTGCAAAAAAAAAATGCTTTGATATACAAGTGCTTTGGATTACAAGCATGTTTCTGGAATGAATTATGCTCGCAAGCCAAGGTTTTACTGTATATTTTGTCAGTGGTGTAAGCGTATTATAACTCAATATAAAAGAATACAAATTATGCAATGAAAAAAAAAAAAAGGAACAAATATAGAAAAATACAATAATCTTTAGTGGTACAAAATTGCTTCCCAAGGTCACGAAAGATTAAAACCATTTAAAATAATCATGGCCACACACAGCAAAACCAGACACAGGCTCTAAAAATATCATGTAAAGTGCCTGCTTATCTATCTGTATCCACAGTTAAAGAGAAAATGTAATCTGCCTAACCCCCGCCTAAAAAAAAAGAAAGAAATAAGTGAATCATGTGACATGTATATGTGGTAATGGTATCTGTGATACTAATGCCTCGTACACACGATACGATTGTTGGCCAACTGACCGTCTGATTTTTGTCAAAAGGGCGTGAGCCTGGATCAGGGTCGCCATCAGGAATTATTTGGCCCCTTACACAGCTTCCGACAAGCGGGGGGGTGCCGCCGCTAATTGAGAAAAGTGAGAAGCGGGGGGGGGGGGACCTCTGGGCCCCTTGCAATATATAAAAAAAGGGGGGGGGGGGGAGTAGCCATCCGGGCCCCTTAATAAAAACATGAAAAAATAAATAAAACAAAATATATAAAAAAAAAGGGGGGATTGACATCTGGGGACCTCTGGGCCCTTTAATAAAAAGAAAAAAAGAAATAAAAAAAAATATAAAAAATCTATAAAAAATAAATGTAACATTTTTTTTAATAATAAAAAAAAAAAGGGGGGGGGGTTGCCATCCTGGGCCCTTTAATAATAATAAAAAAAAAAAAAATATATATAAAAATACAAACAAACAAAAATAAATATAAAAAAAATTGAAAAAAAGGGGGCTTGCCATCCGGGGCCCTGGGGACCTCCGGTCCACTTACAAAACAAAAAACGGGTTGTCATCCGGGCCCCTTACAGGTGTACTGCCTGTACCCCCCTGAGGGTGGCCCTGGCCTGGATCTTGTCTTGCATACTAATGGTACACAATTTTCATGCCACAAACGCGAATGTAGTGACGTACTACGAGGAATTATATATCAGAATCCTCCCATCACATCAGAAGTCCCCATTCACATCAGAGGTTCCTCAGTCACATCAGAGGTCCCTCTTTTATCAGAGTCCCCCCATCACATCAGAAGCCCCCCTTCACATTAGAGGTTCCTCCATACATCAGAATCCTCCCATGACATCAGAGGTTCCTCAGTCATCAGAGGTCCCTCTTATATCAGAATCCTCCCATCACATCAGAATTCCCTCTTAATATCAGAGGTTCCTCCATCACATCAGAGGTGCCCTTTATGCCAGAGTCCCCCATCACATCAGAAGCCCCCCTTCCCATCAGAGGTCCCCAATTTACGTCAGAGTCCCCCCAACACATCAGAAGTCCCCCCTTCACATCAGAGGTTCCCCTTTAAACCAGATTCCCCCCATTACATCAGAAGCCCACCCTTCATGTCATGGGTTGCCATCATGTGAAAGGTACCTCTATCACATCAGAGTCCCCCCTTAAGGTCAGAAGCCTCCTATTAGTTCCTTGGTATACAGTAGTATTCAGTAAGTCATAGGCAGATGTGTAGAACTTGATAATTCTGATCAGTTATAGCAGGGGTCTCCAAACTGCAGCCCGAGGGCCAGATGTGGCCCTTTGCTAGCCATTTATCCAGCCCTTGGGGCACAATTCCTCCCACTGATATGAGGCACTATTCAACCCACTGGCACCAACAATGGGACACTATATCGTCCAATGATGGGATACTATTCCTCCTACTAATAGGGGGAATACTCCTCCTCCTATTGACCACCAACCCTGAGGCAATATTTATTCTCACTGATGCCGGGCCCGTGACATTTTCTGCCGCTGCTGGCCACAATCAGGCCCTCCTAAAGTCTGAAGGACAATTAAAGTGGCCCTTTGTTTGAAAAGTTTGGAGATCCCTGAGTTATAGTATGATAAGGGTAATGCTTATTCACATGGGTGCAAGGGTGACACAAGGTATTGCACAGCAGAAAATCATTCCATGGCACCACAGGTGTGCGCAGCCTACTGCATTAGGGTGTGCACCCCAAAACGCAAACACACATGCGTGTGTATATATATATATATAGGGGTAGATTCAGATAGGAGATACGACGGCGTATCTCCTGATACGCCATTGTATCGCTGAGTCTCGCTGGTTGTATCTATGCGCCTGATTCATAGAATCAGTTACGCATAGATTTCCCTAAGATCCGACCGACGTAAGTCTCTTACACCGTCGTATCTTAGGCTGCATATTTATGCTGACCGCTAGGTGGCGCTTCCGTATATATTTCCGCAAGGAATATGCAAATTAGGTAGTTACGCCGATTCAGAAACGTACGTCCGCCCGGCGCTTTTTTTTACGTCGTTTACGTTAGGCTTTTTTCGGCGTACAGTTACCCCTGCTATATGAGGCGTATCCTATGTTAAGTATGGCCGCCGTTCCCTCGTCGAGTTTTAAAAATGTTACGTTGTTTGCGTAAGTCGTTCGCGAATAGGGATGTACGTAATATACGTTCATGTCAAAAGCAATGACGTTTTGCGGCGGATTTTCGAGCATGTGGACTGGGATTTTTTCACGAACGGCGCATGCGCCGTTCGTAAAAAACATCATATACGCGGGGTCACAGTTAATATACATTAATAACACCCACATCATCCACATTTGAATTAAGCGGGCTTGCGCCGGCACAGATACATTACGTCGCCGTATCTGAATACGGAACTTGCGCCCTAAATTACGGCGGCGTAACGTATCTGAGATACGTTGCTCCGGGCGGATAGATAGACCATTCTATCTGAATCCAGCCCATAGTGTATATATATACACACACACACACACTCACAATCACATTCTCTCTAAATAAATAAATGTAATCATTTTAAAATGTAGTAGGGCAGAGGTTAGTGTCAGTAGGGCAGTGGACAGTGTCAGTAGTTTTTTATTTTTATTATTACATTTTTGTATTATTTTTTACAACTTTATTTATATATTATTTACATTTTTTTTTTTAGAAGCTTTGGTGAAATATCAGCAGGGGGAATCTGCACTGCACAGGGTCATTAGGGTGTGCCCAGGCACATCCGGAACACCCCCTGCGCACGCCTATGCCTGGCACATAAATAGTCAACTCCAATACTGGCCACTACTATGCCAAATGTTCGTGTATGTTGTCACTACAATGATGCAAAGTTCACATCAATATCTCCATAACATGTCATGTACCATTCATATCGTTGTATCCTTTATAGTGCTGTAAACCATAGTGGGTCATCAAAGTGGCAATATATTTCATATACAAGTAAATTAATACAGTATAATCAATCACTCCGAAATGCCATATATTGCAGTTAGGAGGCCTTAGTTTTATTTTATTTAAAAAAAAAAATCCCTTTATTATCACCCAATGATCCTGCCAGTACCATACCTCTTATCCTAGGATGTCTCCCCACTGGAGAGGCAATGAAGACACCTTTGGGCAGCAGCATTGTCTGTGGAGAGGTTTGTGTTAAAGCTTATGTTAACCCCCCCCCCCCCCCCAAAAAAAAACATGGATCCTGAGCCTTTAAAGCATGTTATATGGCACAGTGCTTGTCCTGTATCATTTAGACTCCTGTAACACCTAAGAAACCTGTCTGATCCTGCCATTTTCTCTCACCCCTCTGTAAACTGACCACGGTAATCATGGCTGCTGAGCCCTAACATCGTGGTCAGTTTGGGTGCCTCCATTATCCGCAGCCCTGCTGTCTCTCCTCTCTGCTCCTGTGTCCTCCTCCCCCCTTCCCGCGTGTCAGCTACTGTGTTAGGGTCCGCCCCGCCCCCCGCTGCTGTAAAAACATCATGTACTTTATATAATCCGCTCTGCCTTATAATGATATGTCCCCCTGTGTGTGTGTGTTGTATATTAAAAAAGCTGTATATACCTCATCTGTGAGCGCTGACCAGTGGTCACGTGACGCGTCGGCTCTCTCCAGGTCTCTCCTCCTCCCCTCCAGACTGACGTCAGCGGGGGAATCTCTGCCCCTCCCGCTGCATCTGTCAGACGGGGAGAGGAGAGATGCGGTGTGTCACGTGACCACTGATCAGCGCTCACGGATAATGTATATATAGGTTTTTTTTGCCTTCCTCTGGATCAACTGTGGGTATAGAATTGGGTATATGGGATTGTATGATATTATTTATTTTATTTTTTATGGTTGAACTGGATGGACTTGTGTCTTTTTTCAACCTGACTAACTAACTATGTAACAATGAAGAAATAACACTTTGCTACAATGTTGTGTAGTGAGTGTACAGCTTGTATAACAGTGTAAATTTGTTGTCCCCTCAAAATAACTCAACACACAGCCATTAATGTCTAAACCGGTGGCAACAAAAGTGAGTACACCCCTAAGTGAAAATTTCCAAATTGGGCCCAATTAGCAATGTTTTTATTTTTCCTTTTATTTTAATTTTTTTATTGAAGTGGAGGTCCACCCTAAAAAATAAAAATACACCAAAATCCTGCAAAAAATAGAAAAAAATATGTTTTTACTTACCAGAAATAGCGGTTGCTATGCAGATCTTCCTAATCTGCCTCTTCCTAGTCCGTGGCAGGTCTTCTTCCTCGTCCTCCTTGCGTTGTTTTCTGGGGAATGGTGCGCGCTGCCTTCTGGTAACTGTGTGTATCCCAGAGAGCAGCCGCCCATTCACAAAGGGCCACGGGACTCGCGCATGCGCAGTAGAAAACGGGCAGTGAAGCCGCAAGGCTCCACTGCCTGTTTCCCTTTAGTGAGGATGGCGGCGCCGGGAGCTGCCAGGATCGAGGGGTCGGCCTCGGGCAGCCGACATCATGGGCGCCTAGGACAGGTAAGTGTCCTTATTAAAAGTTAACAGCTACAGTGTTTTGTAGCTGCTGACTTTTAAAAAAAAAAATCGCGAGTGGAACCCTGCTTAAAAAAAAGACTGCTAAAAACACCACGGGCCAGATTCACAGAAGAAATACGCCGAAGTATCTACTGATACTCCGGCGTATTTTCAAATTTGCCGCGTCGTATCTTAATTTGTGATTCACAAACAAGATACGACGGCATTTGGCTAAGATCCGACAGGCTTACGGCTTCGTACGCCTTCGGATCTTAGGCTGCAATACTTTGGCCGCCGCTGGGTGGAGTTTGCGTCGTTTTCCAGCGTTGGGTATGCAAATTAGCTTTTACGGCGATCCACGAAGGTACTCGCGTGCGTTACGTCGTCGCAAGCCGTTTTTTTCCGTCGCAAAGTTAAGCCTGTTTTTTCATGGCTTAACTTTAGAGCAGCCATGTTAAAGTATGGCCGTCGTTCCCGCGTCGAATTTTAATTTTTTTTTTTGCGTAAGTACGTTACGCACGTCGCCATTCACAAACACGTCAGGGCGCCGTAATTTCACGCAAAGCACGGCGGGAAATTTCCAAACGGAGCATGCGCAGAACGTTCGGGGCGGGAGCGCGCCTAATTTAAATGGTACACGCCCCATTTGAATTAGGCGGGCTTGCGCCGGACGTCTTTACGATACACCGCCGTAAGTTTACATGCAAGTGCTTGGTGAATCAGGCACTTGCGCTGAAAACTTGCGGCGGTGTTACGTAAAGACGATACGTTACGCCGCCGCAGTTTTTGCTGAATCTGGCCCCACATTTTTTTGCATGAGCCCTTACAACACTAAATGAAATAAAATAAACAGCCCTATGTACACCCCCCCCCCCCCCCAAAAAAAAATCTACTCACTCACAAAAAGCAGGCCACAACACAGTCGAATTTCGAACAAATTTTCTCTTTAAAATCAGAAAGTTTTTTTTTTTTTTTTGTGATGCCACCATTGATTTTCGAAATTCGGCCGACCAAACCTTCATGTTGCCAGGAATATTAGTTTCTCTCCGGGAATATTCCTTTCTCTCCGGGAATATTCTTTTCATGCACATGCGCATTTTTTTTTCTATTACATTTCTCGCACGATTCTCCCATCATTGATCAGAAAATCGTTTGCTTTTCAAAAAATTCCAACATGTCGGATTCCTCAAATTTGTTTGCCGCACGAAAATCGGTGCGAAATTCGTACGAAAATACTTTGATACGATTTTCGAAAGAAATTCGAACCGCGTATGGCCGCCTTAAGTGCAATGAACCAAATGGACAGTTTTTGCTTCAGGCAATTTTTTTTTTTTCGATGCCAAAATGTTGCAATTTCTCTATTTAATGAATTTATCTGAAATCACTCCCCAATGATTCCTGTTTGTTCCTTTTATTCTCTTTATTTTACTCTTGATAGTCGACCTTAAAACATACATTTACATATGATTTAAGTTTTTTTGTTGCACCTCTTAACAAGGAAAAATAAACCTTTTCCTGTAAATAAAATGGAATTTTTATCTGAGGATAGACGACTGGGGCAGGAAGCCCTGTCTGTCCCCTGCTGGCTCACTGACCGATGGCCCGTTTTTCACACTATGATAAACAAATGCACATCAATCACATTGAGATCTCACCCCTCCCCCCGCCATGTTTATACAACGGCCTCATTAAATGCCACATTTACATCCCTTTGTCGTGTTAATGCTAAACCTGATGTTCTTTATACACCACAATATTATGGGACAAAACTTTCCATTAGAACCTAAAACAGATGTAAACCCAATCACTAAAATCTAATATAACCTTTAACAGTTATTTTCCTGTGTTGTCACCCTGCCCCTTGGGCTTGGAGACTACAAGTGGCCATTTTAGGCCCTCATTACACATTAGCGCAACTACATTTTCTCGATTACACAAGCATAGTCTACTGTTGTCACCATCAGCAAACATGTCCGGAAGGGCTGGCATGTAGACAGGAAGTGGCTACAAGAGGCTGCAGAAGATCAGCGGAACTGAGATGCAAAAAAAAATAAAAATGATAAAAATTAAAAAGTGGAAAGTGTTTATAATGAAGCAAATGAAATATCATTCAGATAAGAGCAGTCTTTCCCAGCCAGGGTTGTGTGGAACCCTAGGGATTCTTTAAAGGTTGTTAGGGGTCCTATGACCACTAAGCAATTTCTGCCTCTGAGATATGTAACCACTAACATCAATGACCTTTTTAGCTATCTGTATCTGACCACCAAAGTATGAAGAATTCTTCCCACTGACCCCCAATGTAATAAGGCCCTTCTCCTACTGACCCCCAATGTAACAAGGCCCTTCTCCCACTGACCCCCAATGTAATAAGGCTCTTCTCCTACTGACCCCCAATGTAACAAGGCCCTTCTCCCACTGACCCCCAATGTAATAAGGCCCTTCTCCCACTGACCCCCAGTGTAATAAGGCCCTTCTCCTACTGACCCCCAATGTAATAAGACCCTTCTCCTACTGACCCCCAATGTAATAAGGCCCTTCTCCCACTCACCCCCAATGTAATAAGGCCCTTCTCCCACTGACCCCCAATGTAACAAGGCCCTTCTCCCACTGACCCCCCAATGTAATAAGGCCCTTCTCCCACTGACCCCCCAATGTAATAAGACCCTTCTCCTACTGACCCCCAATGTAATAAGGCCCTTCTCCCACTGACCCCCCAATGTAATAAGGCCCTTCTCCCACTGACCCCCCAATGTAATAAGGCCCTTCTCCCACTGACCCCCCAATGTAATAAGGCTCTTCTCCCACTGACCCCCCAATGTAATAAGGCCCTTCTCCCACTGACCCCCCAATGTAATAAGGCCCTTCTCCCACTGACCCCCAATGTAATAAGGCCCTTCTCCTACTGACCCCTAATGTAATAAGGCCCTTCCCCTACTGACCCCCAGTGTAATAAGGCCCTTCTCCTACTGACCCCCAATGTAATAAGACCCTTCTCCTACTGACCCCCAATGTAATAAGGCCCTTCTCCCACTCACCCCCAATGTAATAAGGCCCTTCTCCCACTGACCCCCAATGTAACAAGGCCCTTCTCCCACTGACCCCCAATGTAACAAGGCCCTTCTCCCACTGACCCCCAATGTAACAAGGCCCTTCTCCCACTGACCCCCAATGTAATAAGGCCCTTCTCCTACTGACCCCTAATGTAATAAGGCCCTTCCCCTACTGACCCCCAGTGTAATAAGGCCCTTCTCCTACTGACCCCCAATGTAATAAGACCCTTCTCCTACTGACCCCCAATGTAACAAGGCCCTTCTCCCACTGACCCCCAATGTAATAACGCCCTTCTCCCACTGACCCCCAATGTAACAAGGCCCTTTTCCCACTGACCCCCAATGTAATAAGACCCTTCTCCTACTGACCCCCAATGTAATAAGGCCCTTCTCCCTCTGACCCCCAATGTAATAAGACCCTTCTCCTACCAACCCCCAATGTAATAAGGCCCTTCTCCCACTGACCCCCAATGTAATAAGACCCTTCTCCCACTGACCCCCAATGTAACAAGGCCCTTCTCCTACTGACCCCCAATGTAATAAGGCCCTTCTCCCACTGACCCCCAATGTCGTGCTCACCCCCTCCTTTGGACTACAGGAGAGTCAGGACGCTCTCTACGTTGCAGATAGAGAAAGGAGCTGTGTGTTAGAGAGTGTCCTGACTCTCCTGTAGTCCAAGGGAGGGGGCGAGCACAACACTCCACACCAGGGAGAAAGCCTTGCATTACTGTGTGGAGTTACAGACAGAAGAACAGGAAGTGAGGATTTCTCAGAAGAAATAAGGACGTTTAAAAGCAAAATGGAAGGATGAGGTAAGTGAAGGAGGACTGCACTAAGGTAAAGGAAGCAATTTAGGAAAAATAAAATTGTTCCTTTACAACCCCTTTAAGGCCTAAATATTTTAAGAATACCACCGACATTAGAAGGTGGCTACGCTTGCAGTAGCTATATTGTGGTGCACACCAAAAAAGTTTCTGATCATGTAAATAAGCGCTGAATGTATAATGAAAGTATTATTAAAGAAGACAATTTTTTTTTTTTTAGAGATTGGTGGTGAGGGGTTGGAGCCACTGTCCATTTTGATTGTTGTCCTAATTGGGGAGATTCACCCTCCCTGATGGTCCTAGTTACCAGAGTCACAGGGAATGAAAGTGAGGATGAATCCAACATCATGAGTTGGATGTTGAGGAAGAGAGACAAAATCTTCCAATGGGGACAGTTGCTTCAATGACAGCTGTCTAAGGCCCCGTACACACCATAGAATCCATCCGCTGAAAAATCTCAGCGGATCGGTTTTAGCGGATAGATCCCCTGGTGTGTACATTCCTGCGGATATTTATCCTTGGAAATTTCCCAATTCCAGCAGATAAAAATTTGTAGACATGTCTACAAATCTATCCGCTGGAATTGGCTCCCGCGAATCGATCCGGTGGTCTGTACAGACTCACCGGATCAATCCGTCCGAAGGGATCCCCCGCATGCGTCGTAATGATTCGACGCATGCGTGGAATTCCTTTTATGACAGCGTCGCGCATGTCGCCGCGTCATCATCGCGGCGACGGCACGACACGTCATCGCGAGGGGATTTCGGCGCGGATTTCGATCCGATGGTGAGTACATATAAATCCTCTCGTGTGTACTAGGCCTAAGAAGGGATATCCCTCATGTTGGAAAAAATATCCACTCACTTGGTTTCACGTCTACAGGACACAAAGTGAAAGGAAATCAATCTAACAGTAGACAGATGACCAAAAAAAAATGATTAAAAAATAAATGTTTTGTCTTTGCGTATACTTGAAGTGATTGAAGAGTGGTGGTAACATTCTATACATCCAAATATCATGCTAATCACCAGCACATCAAGAGTTACATTTGTTCAATTTGTTAGTCACAAGACATAGGTGTATGGGCTTTCAGTGTTCAATTGTGCTCCTTCCTCAGGCAAAGTATAACGCTGGCCATAAATGGAGCAAATTTCCTGAAGAACCAGAGAAAATTAGACTCATAGGTAGCCCTGGTGGCACCATCACACCCAACATCCTTGGAACTGAAAATAAAAGGAGCTAGGTGGAAAATTGCCCGCCAAATATAGACAGTATGGCCCAGATTCACAGAGAGCAGGGCGCACATTACGCCGCTGTAGAGTAATCACTGTACGCTACGCCAACGCAGCGCAGAGAGGCAAGCACTGCATTCAGCAAGCCAGTGCTCCCAACGCTGCGCCAACGCTGCGCCAGGGTGGCGTGGGTTTCGAAGGCGCACGTCGGCATAGGTGAAAGTGGACGTGAACCCATGCAAATGATGGGCCGAGCGCCAGACAGGTACGTATCACGAACTGGGCATGCGCGGTGACGTGGAAGCACACCTATGCACCTGCTCACAACCACGCCGGCAAAACTGCCTAAGCTACGCCGGATCACTGCGTACGCCGTGAACATAACGTGCGCCCAGCCAGACACATGTCCAACGCACAATACGACAGACACCTAGCTACATGTATGGCCTAATCTCCCCTACCGACTATTGTGCCAGAACAGTGGTTGCATCTGGATACAGTCACTGTTCACCTGACAATTTTCCAGTCGGGTGGTGCCAACAAGGGCATCCACAGATCAAATCTTGATTGGTTCAGTAAGAATTGGCCAAACTTTATTTCAGCTGTATATAGCAGCCTCAAGCTATTTATGGTCAAATTGAGGAACATATCAATGGGACTTCCCTGGTTCCTCCTCACTGAGCCTGATTATTGATGAGCCAGGATGGATTTTCTTGGCCATTTATTTTTTTTTGACAAAAGTTGGGGTCACAGGCACCTCCCCGTTTCTACTCCATAGACACAAATACAATGGTTTACCCAATGTAAGTCTTACCTGCATGGCTGGTCTAGTGCTTGTAGGCAACTTAAATGGCAGTTCTGGCTAACAAAGATGCCAGAGGAAGGTCAGCTTGTGACTACACAACCACGCCTTTGCTTGATATTGAGAGAAAATCTTATGTCTATGCTATATACCAATGGAAGAGAGCCACCACCTACCAAGAAATAAGGCCAACTATTCCCCCATCCTCACTAAACACTGTGGATGAATGAATCTCTCCTGCCGGCTATTGTATTCTGACTAATTCTGAATATCCGAACAGTGACTGCATCTGAACAGATTGGCCCAGATTCACAAAGCACTTACGCCGTCGTATAATACGCACAATACGCCGGCCCATTTACGCTACGCCGCCGTAACTTAGGGAGCAAGTGCTTTGTGAATACTGTACTTGCCTCTCTAAGGCTGGCTTCACACTGAAGCGTCAGCCGCGGTGACGGTATAGCCGCGCTATTTGTAGCGCGGCTATACCATCGTGTTTACCGCGATATTCGGGCGCTAGCGGTGAGGTTTTAACCCCCGCTAGCGGCCGAAAAAGGGTTAATACCACCCGCGTTGCGGCGGTATTACCGCGGTATTACCGCGCTTTCCCATTGATTTCAATGGGAAGGCGCGGTATAGGAGCGGTGAACACACCGCTCCTATACCGCGGTAAAGATGCGGCTAGCAGGACTTTTGGAGCGTTCCTGCTAGCGCATCGCTTCAATGTGAAAGCCTTCGGGCTTTCACATTGAACACTACAGGGCATGATTTTTCATGCGGTATAGCAGCGCTATTTTTAGCGCTGTACCGCATGAAAAACGTCCCAATGTGAAAGGGGCCTAAGTTACGTCGGCGTAGCGCATATGAGATGCGCTACGCCCGCACAGAAATACGCCAATCTCTGTGAATCTGGCCCATTGACTTTATTACAGCTTTCATCCAGTACCCTAGACGGCGAGAAGACAAGAGGTAACGTGCCACCCAAATCAAACCAGCAGCTCCTTCGGGGGTAGTGCTACATATTGTACCGAGTAACCGGCTTGTACTCATCACAATGTTACACCCTAAATACGAATGTAACATGGTGCAAAATAATTCTTTTTTACCTTCTCTATTGGCTCCAATGTGTTCTGTCAAAAAAAAAAAAATAATCATGAAGATTATAGGGAAAGTTTGGAGTTCAATACTCTTTGTTGGCAAAATTATTAAAGATGCAAGCTCTCAGAATATAAATTGGCCAATAACACCTTCAATAGTCCAAGTAAAAAAACATTTTGAAAATCTGCAGAATACATATTTGTCTATTTTTAATCTAAAACTTTATTTAACACAGGTCAATGTAGTTTGAAAACTTTGTAGCGCACTACAGAACATGTTTCAAACTTTGTTTTCGCTTCCCTTTTGCCAGTACTGAAGCTAGCTATCATCGGCACATTAGCATCAGGCTGAGGAAATTAGCATAGGTCTTCAATCACCATTTAGCTCAGTGGGTGGGCACCTCAGTTTGGCAGAAGAAAGCACTTAAACCAAACTGAGCAAAGGACCAAATTGTGTCCTTCTGACACTTTTACAGCATGACTGATGCCTCTTCACATTCAAATGTTTTCTTGTTTATGGAGAGCCTGGCTTATCAGCAGAGCTTCACTGGTCTGTATCAGAAGAAAGAGCTGACATCTAGCCACCAAATGTTTGTGGAGGCCACAAATGGAGCAAATGTACATACCATAAATATTATGACAATACACAAGTGGAGAGTGTATATCTAAGTTCTGATGGATGTAGTTCTCTTTGGAAAGTGGTACCCCTCCATCCAGTTGACCAGCCTTCCTCAACTAGGGTTCCTCCAGAGATGGCCAGAGGTTCCACGAGCAATATATTTGCCCCTCTGATGATTCTAGTTTTGGTTTTAGTTTTGGATGTGGAACTTTCCACCACCACATATATTTTTGCAAACAACTCTCCAACGAGTAACTACTGAAAACCAATGATCTTTTTAGCTATCTGTAAGGGCAGATTCATCCTTCTCACCACATATGTAGGGAGCATTCTTCCAACTGGTCATCACACCCAAGATATATAGGTGGATTCAGAAAGACTTAGGCTGGCGTATCAGTAGATACGCCAAAAAAAACCTAACAGACGGACCTGTACGGGCGCTCAGTGGGAAAAAGCCCTTAACCACTAGGGGGCGCTGAAGGGGTTAAGTGTGACCTCATATGTGTTTCTAACTGTAGGGGGTGGGGCTGGACGTGTGACATCATTGATCGCCTTTCCCTATATCAGGGAACAGACGATCAATGACAGCGCCACAACGAAGAACAGGGAAGCTGTGTTTACACACACCTCTCCCCGTTCTTCAGCTCTGGGGACCGATCGCGGGACTCCGGCGGCGATCGGGTCCGCAACCGCGGTCACGGAGATTCGGGCCTGGTCGCGCCCACGACCCACGGCTGGGCTTTTAACAATCACGTACAGGTACGTGATTGTGCCCAGCCGCGCCATTCTGCCGACATATATCGGCGTTAGGCGGTCCTTAAGTGGTTAATAGCCATTCAAACCCATTTGAGTCAACTTGTGTGCATGTTGTCAGGCCAAAATCAGCAGGGTATGTAAACTTTTGATCAGGGTCATTTGGGTAATTTCTGTTGTCTTTATGATTTAAAAAGAATAAACACAGTTGATTGATAATAAATGGCTTCAGCCAAACACTAACCATGAGTGAAAGAAAGGTTTTTGTGTTGTCATTCATATTGTGGCCAATAAATCATAAATTATGCCAGGGTATGTAAACTTATGAGCACAACTGTATATATATATATTATTATTATAATTATTATTATTATACAGGATTTATATAGCGCCAACAGTTTGCGCAGCGCTTTACATCAGGGAAGACAGTACAGTCACAATACAATCAATACAGGAGGGATCAGAGGGCCCTGCTCGTTAGAGCTTACAATCTATATATATATATATATATATATATATATATATATATATATATATATAAAATGTTTGGGGGTTCCAAGTAATTTTCTAGCAAAAAATACTGGTAGCGGCAGAGACGATCGCGCCCTCTCCTGTGGATGCCTAGCTGCCGACTGAGAAGAAGATGGCCCCTGCTTGGTTCCATGGCATGGGAGGGTGGAAGTGACGTCAAACTTCACTTCCGCCCATAGCTCTTAAAGGAGAAATTCCTTCTTTTTTTATTGCATTTTAGTGTAAATATGAGATGTGAGGTCTTTTTGACCCCAGATCTCATATTAAAGAGGTCCTGTCATGCTTTTTTATTTTTTTTCAGTTCCAATTGTTTTATTTTCTTTTGTACTACACGCAGGCTTATCTGGAGGTTATCTTTACAGCGTTCTGCAATGAGACATCGCTGTTGTAGTTCTTCTAGCTTCCTGTAATCTTTCTCATTCCCCCAGCCTTCTTCATTCACCTTATCCAGCTCTTCTTCTGCAGCTCGCTTCTCTCTTAAAAGATGTTCTATAAGGCCCCGTACACACGAGGAGACATGTCCGATGAAAACGGTCCGCGGACCGTTTTCATCGGACATGTCTCCTGGGAGCTTTTGGTCTGATGTGTGTACACACATCAGACCAAAATCCCCGCGGACAGAGAACGCGGTGACGTAGAAGACACCGACGTTCTCAAACACGGTAGTGCAATGCTTCCACGCATGCGTCGAATCAATTTGACGCATGCGCGGGATTTCGGGACGCTGGTTACACGTCATAACCAGCGGACATGTCCGATTAGGTGTACTAACCATTAGCTAGCTAAGAAACTTTTGTCCGCTGGAAACCTGTCCGCTAGGCCGTACACACGGTCGGACATGTCCGCGGAAACTGGTCCACGGACCAGTTTCAGCGGACATGTTCGACCGTGTGTACGCGGCCTTAGATTTTGCTTCTCACCACATTCTGTTTGCAAAGCGGAGATGTCGTCAGTCAACCGCGAAATCTGTATATTGGAAAGTTTCTTGGCATTTCCCACCTCTTTTCGAGTTTTCGTTGCAGCTTCTTGAATGATTTTGGCTATTACTTCCTTCATTTTTTCTATCTCTTCCTGCTTTTGCTTTTCTTTTAAAAGTGCCTGGCTTTTCACATAGTTGGCTTCCTCTACAATCTGCATACTGTCTCGCACTCTGGAAATAGCGTCGTATTTCTCTTGTTCCATTTCTGAACATTTTGCCTGTAGCTCCCCGATGTGTTTTTCCAATTGTGTTTTTTTCCCCTTTTAACTGTTTTGCATCTTGTACTGCTGCTTTCAACCTGATTTCAAATAGGTAGATTCAGGTAGAGTTAGGCCGACTTATCAGTAGATAAGCCGACCTAACTCAGAATCTACGCCGGCGTATGTTTAAGTGTATGCTCAAACAGAGATACGCTTAAACATATCTAAGATAGGACGGCTTGCGCCATCCTATCTTAGATTGCAATATTTCGGATGGCCGCTAGGTGGCGCTTCCATTGCAGTCGGCGTAGAATATGTAAATGAGGAGATACGCTGATTCACGAACGTACGCCCGGCCGACGCAGTACTTTTACGCCGTTTGCGTAAGAGATAGGCCGCGTAAAGTTAGAGCTAGGCCCTATTGGAATAGTAATGTCAAGTATGGCCGCCATTCCCGGGTCGAAATTTGATTATTTTTTACGTCGTTTGTGTAAGTCGTCCGTGAATCGGGATTTACGTAGTTTACGTCAAAATCAATAGGCCCGTGCGGCGTACTTAGCCGCAATGCACACTGGGAAATGTAGGCGCCCGGCGCATGCGCAGTGACAGGAAACGTAAAAAACGTGAGGTCAAGCCTCATTAACATAAAACACGCCCCCCTCAAACACATTTGAATTAGGCGCCCCCCTACGCCCGCCCGCTTTAGGCTACGCCACCGTAAGATAGCAGGCAAGGTACATTGCCTAGCTGACTTACGGCGGCGTAGCCTAAACACGCTAAGCTACGCCGCCGCAAGTTTGCACCATCGTACCTGAATCTAGCTATAATTGTGTTACTGCAGTCTGGAGCTGTTGCACCCGTTTGTCTGATGAGTCTTCCTTGCTCCGGGCTGCCAACACCTCTTCTTCTCTTTTCTTCGCTTGGTCCTCTAGAGTTCCCATTATCTGAGTCAGTTCTTCAATCTTCATGGTTGCTATTTTTAAGTCCACTTTTGCTTGTCTGAGCTGCTTCTGCTGCTGGTCAGTTTCTTTTTGCTGTTCATTCACGATATATAGAAACTGTTGGTTTGTCAGTTCCACTTTTTCATGAGCTCCATGAAGTTGTTTAGTTAGCTGCTGAAGCTTTGCTATCTCTTCCTTTTGCTTCTCTCTCTCTCGCTGCCACGTGTAAGCGTGCATTAGTCAGGTGTTCCTGGTATAGCTGCTGCAGGCGATCCATTTCTTGTGAAACCATCTGCCACAGCTCTAAGGCTGCATTCACACCTGAGCGTTTTGTCGCCTGAATCGCGACGCTCAAAAACGCCAGAGGGGAAAAAATACATTATTCTCTATGGTTCACATCTCCACTACAAAACGCCTGACCCTCGAATTTGGGCGTTTTACATTGGTGACCCTAGACCTGTACAAAATCGCGGTAAAAAAGGCTGCGTTTTGTCGCGGCAAATAACGCTGCGTTTTGTTGCGGCAAATCGCGGTAAAAAACGCTGCAAAACGCTACGCTCAGTTGTGAATGCAGCCTAAGGCCTCGTACACACGACCGAACATGTCCGCTGAAACTGGTCTGCGGACCAGTTTCCGCGGACATGTTCGGTCGTGTGTAGGGCCGACCGGACAATTTTCCGGCCTAGTGGACAGGTTTCCAGTAGACAAAAGTTTCTTAGCATGCTAAGAAACTTGTCCGCTGGAAGCCTGTCCGTCTGACATGTCCGCTGGTTAGTACGACTCATCGGACATGTCCGCTGGCCCGAGAACCCGCGCATGGCGTCAAAGTGATAGCACCAATGACGGGGCACAATTCCTCCCAATGACACCAACAAATGGGTCCAATAAAACCCATAGTGGGGCACAGTTCTTCCCAATGACACCAACAAATGGGTCCAATAACACCAATGATGGGGCACAGTTCTTCTCAATTACACCAAGTGGGCCCAATAACTACAATAACAGGGAACAATTCCTCCCAATGACACCAACAAATGGGCCCAATACCACCAATGATGGGGCACAGTTTTTCCCAATGACACCAACAAATGGACCTAATACCACCAATAATGGGGCACAGTTCTTCCCAATCACAGGGCACAATTCCACTGACACCACAGATGGAGCATTGTTGTTTTCTCATTGATGTCGAGATGTTTCTACTCCCAATGACCACGGTCTGACTCTGGCCCCTCAAAAGTCTGAAGGACGGGAAACTGGCCCTTTGTTTAGAAAGTTTGGAGACCCCTGGTCTGGAGGAAAGAAAGGAAAAGGGGGAGAAATGATTAAACCTTTTAAATAAATCAAGGGGGGTGAACATGGTTCAAGAGGTCAGATTTTTCAATATGAAATCAAAAACAAGAATTCGGGGTCATGACCTCAAACTAATTGGAGGGAAGTTCAAAACGAATCTTTGAAAGTATTATTTTACTGAAAGGGTAGTTGATGCTTGGAATAAACTTCCAGCAGAGGTAGGGAATCAGTAAATGGCTTCAAACATGCTTGGGACAAACCTAGATCTATACAAAAAAGGTAAAAAGGGCAAAAAAACAAACCAAAAATCCTAAGGCCCCATGCACACCAGACGCTGCTAAACGCGAGTTCAGAGGCATTTGGACAGCTTTTTCAACTGCCCCTGAACACATTCAATGTTATCCTATGTGTCCATGCACACAGTCACGTTTTTCTGCGTTTTTCGGCAGTTGCGTTTATGCTAGTTTATGCTAGTTTTTTCAGAAGCAAAAAAATGGGTTCAGACGCAAAAGTTTTCACGTTTCAGACGCAAAACGCAGCTAAACGCGGCACCCGCGTTTAGCCGCGTTTGCGTTTATAAGCGTTTTTAAAGGTATCCTTTTTTTTACAGCAGAAAATAAGGAAATATCTATCTATCTATGGGCCATATTCTCAAAGAATTTACGCTGGCGTATCAGCAGATACGCCGATGTAAGTCCGATTCTAAGGCCGTCTTATGTTTAAGTGTATTCTCAAACTGAGATACACTTAAACATGCCTAAGATACGACGGCCTGCGCCGTTGTATCTTAGGCTGCAATATCTACGCTGACCGCTAGGTGGCGTTTCCTTTGCGGTCAGCGTAGAATATGCAAATGACTAGTCACGCCGATTCTCTAACGTACGCTTGCCCGTCGTAGTGATTTTACGTCGTTTCCGTAAGCGATACGCGGCGTAAAGATAAACATGCCCCCTAGGTGGCGTACTCAATGTTAAGTATGGCCGTCGTTCCCGCGTCGAAATTTGAAAATTTAACGTTGTTTGCGTAAGTCGTCCGTGAATGGCGATGGACGCCATTTTCGTTACCGTCAAAACAAATGACGTCCGTGAGACGTCATTTAGCGCAATGCACGTCGGGTAATTTACCCGACGGAGCATGCGCATTACGATCGGCGCGGGAGCGCGCCTAATTTAAATGATCCACGCCCCCTTCCAGGATCATTTGAATTAGGAGTGCTTGCGTGGGTGGACTTTACGCTACGCCGCCGCAAGTTTACAGGTAAGTGGTTTGGGAATCAGGTACTTGCCAGTTAAACTTGCGGCGGAGTAACGTAAAGGACATACGTTACGCCGCCGGAGATCTCTAAGAATATGGCCCTATATCTATATCTCTATATATCTATACATATATATATATATATATATCTATATATATATATATATATACATATATATATATATATATATATATATATATATATATATATATATATATATATATATATATTTCTGATGTGTGTGTGTATATATATATATATATATATATATATATATACACATATATATATATATATATATATATATATATATGCTCTCTCTGCTGCTGCTGCTCTCTGATGAAAATGGCAGAAATAGTTAAAAATATATGCTTTCACAGATAGCAGCAGCTATCAGAGAGCAGCAGCAGCAGAGAGAGCATATATATATATATATATATATATATATATATATATATATATATATATATATATATATATATATGTGTGTATATATATATATATATATATATATATATATATATATATATTTCTGATGTGTGTGTGTATATATATATATATATATATACACACATATATATATATATATATATATATATATGCTCTCTCTGCTGCTGCTGCTCTCTGATGAAAATGGCAGAAATAGTTAAAAATATATGCTTTCACAGATTTGGGAGGGTCTACAATGTATGTGGTATAAACGCTGATAGACGCAAACGCGGTAAAACGCCGCGAAATTCGCGGCAAAAACGGGCGTTTTAAACGCCGGTTTTTGCTGCTGAAAACGTGTGTTTAGATGTGTTTGCATTTGCTTCTCATGTGCATGGGGCCTTAACATGTATAAATAAATATATAAACAAACACAGGCAGACTCGATGGACCACTTGGTTTTTTTCTGCCGACACTTTTCTATGGCTTTGGTTTTGACCAAGTCCAAGCTCATCACAAGTAACCAGACTTCCATCTTTTGAGGTTTTATCATTGAAAAGTCACTTATTTATGATATTTATGATAGGTTACTACACTGTACATATCAACAGTGCCCCTCACACCGACACGAGTCTGATGGTCTTTGTATTGTAAATCCGGAGGGCATTGTACTTGTAATTGGTTTAATTTGTAACCTCAGGGGGATTCTTTTCTTTTACGTTTTCTGAACACAATAGACCAATAATGGGCAAACATCCTATCTAGCCTGAATTATAACTTCACTGATGTCTTTATGACCTTTTTCTACAATTCTATGATTTCAGCAATGATTCCTGTATTTGGCCATGTACACGTTCAATGTGGCCAATCTATTCACCTTCAGGGTATGTAAACCATAAGATTGAACTTTTGGTCTGTGTACTATACCACTGTTTCTCAACCTTTACCCTTTACAATTCTACACAATCTAAAATGGAATAAATGTAAAGGTTACTTACCATCAATGGGAGACCTGAGCCTGAGGTGACCCACATCACTGCTCTGTTCTGGCAGGAATGGATCGGAGGCAGCCACTGAGCTCCTTGTTCACAGCCTACAATAACCCTCAGCATTAGTGTCAGTGGATGCAATAATAACCCCCAACATTGTTACCAGTGGATGCAATAATAACCCCCAGCATTGGTGTCAGTGGATGCAGTAATAACCCCCAGTATTGGTGTCAGTGGATGCAGTAATAACCCCCAGTATTGGTGTCAGTGGATGAAAAAATAACCCCCAGCATTGGTGTTGCTGGATGAAGTAATAACCCCCAGCATTGGTGTCGGTGGAAGCAATAATAATTCCCAGCATTGGTGTTGGTGAATGCAATAATAATCCCCAGCATTGGTGTTGGTGGATGCAATAACAACCCCTGTCATTGGTACCAGTGGATGCAATAATAACCCCCAGCATTGGTGTCGTGGATGCAGTAATAACCCCCAGCATTGGTGTTGGTGGATGCAATAATAACCCCCAGCATTGGTGTCGTGGATGCCGTAATATCCCCCAGCATTTGTGTCAGTGGGAGCAATAATAATTCCCAGCATTGGTGTCATGGATGCAGTAATAACCCCCAGCATTGGTGTCGGTGTAAGCACTAATAATCCCCAGCATTGGTGTCGATGGATGCAGTAATAAACCCCAGCATTGGTGTCGATGGATGTAGTAATAAACCCCAGCATTGGTGTTGGTGGATGTAGTAATAACCCCCAGCATTGGTATCGGTGGATGTAGTAGTAAACCCCAGCATTGGTGTCAGTGGATGCAGTAATAACTAACATCACTAATGTCAGTACTTTTGACCCCCTTCACCCCACATTGGGCAGTAGCAGGCCATAGACGATTAGAGAAAACGAACGATCCGTCAAGCAAAAATTGAAATTGTTTGATTCATCATTGTTTTTGAATTTTCCCGGCAAAAACATTTTTCGTTTGGTCATCTGTGGAAGAGTTTCAGTGTATTTGGGCCTTCACACCCTTCCAGCCCCGTCTATCTGGATTCCTTGTTGTGACTACACAGCTGCAATACACAAAATGCTGACTTCGCTTGTCCCCTCCATCCAGCACTGCATGCAGGAAATGTGTTATTTCCTATGGTAGAAAAACACCCACACTACAACATTGTCTTCAGAATCCGATGTGACAGAACGTTGGTGACAGAGAATGTTCGTTTTGCTCATGCACACTTCATTTTTCTTTCTTTTTCTTCTGAATGATATCCCTATATATATATATACTATTAGAAAATTGTTCTGATAAAACATTTCCAACATGTTCGGTCATTTTCAACGGCCGCACAAAAATGTAGGTCTGGGCACACAATTTATTCAAAAATCAAACAATCATTCATTCAACATGAAATTTCCTTTGTTTAAGTGTCAGTCGGTTAGTATCAGTCAGTTCGTATCAGTCAGTTCGTATCAGTCAGTTCGTATCAGTCAGTTCGTATCAGTCAGTTCGTATCAGTCAGTTCGTATCAGTCAGTTAGTATCAGTCAGTTAGTATCAGTCAGTTAGGCCTGCCATACATGGATTGAAATCCAGACAGTTCAGCAGGGACCAGCTGAACTTCGATCCATGTATGGCCACTGTGATTATACAGAAGTCAATCTACCGATCGACTTCTGTACAACCGCATTGTGGGATTTATCACGCTTGATCAGTGCTGCAGGCTGTAGCCTGGAACGCTGATCGTTGTATTCTGATGGTGGGGACGTCTCCTTACTTTCAGGATACAATAACATAAAGGGAGGGATTCAACCATCTACATCCAATGTGGGGATGGGGGAAGACAGTTCGTTTCTTCATTCCACCCCCTGGTTGCATGAAATCGCTCAGTCAGTGAGGCAGTTTAGTGTCAGTCAGTCTCATTCAGGGGGCCCCCGTTTTAGTCAGTCATTTTAGTCTTAGTCAGTTTTAATCTGTTAGTCCCAGTCAGTCAGTTTTAGTCTCAGTCAGTCAGTCAGTTTTAGTCCCAGTCAGTCAGTTTTAGTCCCAGTCAGTCAGTCAGTTTTAGTCCCAGTCAGTCAGTCAGTTTTATTCCCAGTCAGTCAGTCAGTCAGTTTTAGTCTCAGTCAGTCAGTTTTAGTCCCAGTCAGTCAGTTTTAGTCCCAGTCAGTCAGTTTTAGTCTCAGTCAGTCAGTCAGTTTTAGTCTCAGTCAGTCAGTCAGTTTTAGTCTCAGTCAGTCAGTCAGTTTTAGTTTCAGTCTGTCAGTTTTAATCCCAGTCAGTCAGTTTTAGTCTCAGTCAGTCAGTTTTATTCTCAGTCAGTCAGTTTTAGTCTTCAGTCAGTCAGTTTTAGTCCCAGTCAGTCAGTCAGTTTTAGTTTCAGTCTGTCAGTTTTAATCCCAGTCAGTCAGTCAGTTTTAGTCTCAGTCAGTCAGTTTTAGTCCCAGTCAGTCAGTCAGTTTTAGTCTCAGTCAGTCAGTTTTAGTCCCAGTCAGTTTTAGTCTCAGTCAGTCAGTTTTAGTCCCAGTCAGTTTTAGTCTCAGTCAGTCAGTTTTAGTCCCAGTCAGTCAGTCAGTTTTAGTCTCAGTCCGTCAGTTGTAGTCCCAGTCAGTCAGTTTTAATCCAAGTCAGTCAGTCAGTTTTAGTCCCAGTCAGTCAGTCAGTTTTAGTCCCAGTCAGTCAGTCAGTTTTAGTCTCAGTCAGTTAGTTTTAGTCCCAGTCAGTTTTAGTCTCAGTCCGTCAGTTGTAGTCTCAGTCCATCAGTTTTAGACCCAGTCAGTCAGTCAGTTTTAGTCCCAGTCAGTCAGTCAGTTTTAGTCCCAGTCAGTCAGTCAGTCAGTTTTTGTCCCAGTCAGTCAGTTTTAATCCCAGTCAGTCAGTTTTAATCTCAGTCAGTCAGTTTTAGTCTCAGTCAGTCAGTCAGTTTTATCCCCCATACACACAATCGGAAATTCTGACAGCAAAAGTCTGATGTGAGCTTTTAAATGGAAATTCCGACCGTGTGTATGCTCCATCTGACTTTTGCGGTCGGAATTTCTGCCAACAAAAGATTGAGAGCTGGTTCTCAAATTTTCCGGAAAATCCGATCGTCTGTAGCAATTCCCACGCGCAAAATTCCGACGCATGCTTGGAAACAATTTGACGCATACTCTGAAGCATTGAACTTAATTTTCTCGGCTCGCTGTAGTGTTGTACGTCACCGCGTTCTTGACAGATAAAAAGTTCAGAGAACTTTTGTGTGACCGTGTGTATGAAAGCCAAGCTTGAACGGAATTCCGCGGAAAAACCATCCAAGGAAAATCCGATCGTGTGTACGCACCATTAGTCAGTTTTAGTCCCAGTTAGTCAGTCAGTTTTAGTCCCAGTCGGTAACTTTGGTCTCAGTCAGGTCTCTGAGTCCGTTTTAGTCTCAGTCAGTCAATTTTAGTCCCAGTCAGTCAGTCAGTTTTAGTCTCAGTCTGTCAGTTTTAGTCTCAGTCAGTAACTTTGGTCTCAGTCAGTTTTAATCTGAGTCCGTTTTAGTCTCAGTCAGTCAATCAGTTTTAGTCTCAGTCAGTCAGTTTTAATCTAAGTCAGTTTTAGTCTCAGTCTCAGTCAGTCCATTTTAGTCCCAGTCAGTCAGTCAGTCACTTTTAATCTGAGTCAGTTTTAGTCTCAGTCAGTTTTAATAATAATAATAATTTAATAATAATTCTTTCCCCAGTCTGCACAGAACCACCCTAGTTCAATCGGCACAGGTTCCCTAGTTTGCACAGTTCCCCCCTCTTTTTTTTACCTCAGAGTCTTGGACTCCTCTCACAGATTTAGTTTCCCGGGCCCCAGTGGATGACATCACCGCTTGTCCCATCACAGACGCAAGACTCCCCCCCCCCCCCCCCCACACAGCGGCCCTCAGCCCAGTACAGAATGTGTATGACTGGCAGTGTGAGTCACACAGGATCCTCTGTGACAGGAGCCAGAGAGCGGCAGCAGCACCTCATATGTGTCTCCTCCATGGGTGCAGAGTGGGCCCCATCCCCCCTCGGTGTGTACACTTTGCACCCATGGATAATACGCCACTGATTTACACGCCTTCCTGCAGGGCTGGACTGGGACAGAAATTTGGCCCTGGACTTCATCCAGACTGGCCCACTTTGACAGGTCTCTCCCATGGCGGCCGGGCAACTCCTGCACCCCCCCTCCTGGCCACCCAAGCCCCCTCTCCCCCTTCACTAGCCACTAGCCATTCTACTTAATTAGAGTAGAACGGCTGGTACTGGTACTCTTATAGGCAGTACCAGTGGGGAAGCTAGACATTATTTCACCCGGGGCAAAGAATCAGTTTGGTGCCCCCCCTTATGGGACAAGATTAGGCAGAAGTGAGAAGCTCCCAGGCCATAGCTGTTGAGTCAGCTGTCTGTCCCCCCCCCCCCCCCTGCTCCTCTGCCATCCCCCTGGTCCTCCCCCTGCTTCTTTGTTCCCCCCAGGTGAGCGCTGCAGAGAGGGAGAGGAGGTGAGCGCTGCGGGAAGGGAGAGACAGAGGAGCGAAGGGTGGACGGCAGTCCACTGTCACTGAAGCCCGCCCACTGAGCCATCGGCCCACCGGGAAACTCCCTGTAGTCCCAATGGCCAGTCCATCCCTGCCTTCCTGCACCCACCTATATGTGCCCAATGGAGTCCCTGGACAGGGTTTTGACTGTGACCCACTCTATCCAAAGAAAACACAGGTTGTGGCTCGCTGTACATTGTGACACCACTTTAACATCTGTGCAGGAATACGTGGTGTACGCAGGTGTATCCGCCCTGGATGGAAACTCCCCTTTTTTTTTTTTATAAATGTTTTTTTTTTTTTATATATTTGTTTTTATTTATTTTTTATTAAAAAGGGCACAGATGTTTATTTTTTTTTTTTTTTTTTATTAAAGGGCCCAGAGGTCCCGGATGGCAATCCCCCTTTTTTTGTAATTTATTTTTATAAAAAATAATAATAATTTGTGTATATATATATATATATATATATATATATATATATATATATATATATATATATATATATAAAAAAATATATATATATATTTATATATCGGGCTCAGAGGTCCCCAGATGACAACCCCCCTTTAAAAAAAATAATATATATATATATTTCATTAAAGGGCCCAGAGGTCCCCAAGGCCCCGGATGGCTATCCCCCCTTTTTTTTTATATATATTTTTCTTTATTTCTTCTTTTTAATTTCACGGCAGCCCCCCCCCCCCCCCCCCCCCGCTGCTCAATTTCAGGCGGCAGCACCCCCCCGGTTCTCTACTCCAGGGGGCCCATGACTGAAGCTGCGTAAGGGGCCCCATAATTCCTGATGGCGGCCCTGGGTATACACACCGCTCCTCTCACCGCTCCAAAGATGCTGCTTGCAGGAGATTTTTTTTTCTCCCGCCAGCGCATCGCCCGAGTATTTCGCACATCGCAGGAGTATTTCAGGCGTTATTTATGCGCTATTTTTACTTCTAAAATGCCTGAAATACTCCTCAGTGTGAAAGGGGCCTTATGCTGCAAACATTGGCTATTATGCCTGGTGACGCACAATTATTGCTGTTGCAGTTCTGTTGGACAGTAAGTCGTAACTAATGTAACATGTACCAAATCTCTCCCACCTCATTTAAAGCGGTGGTTCACCCTAAAAACTACTTTTTCTTATTCCACTGGCCCCCCACATTACAATACGATTAAGGCTCTTATTATTTTTTTCATGCTGTACATACCTTAGTACAGCATATTCACCCGTGGCATCCGGGTTGCGAGTCCCGCGGGAGTGGGCGTTCCTCACATGTGTGTGATTGACGTTTTGCCCAAAAACGAGCTCCCCCCGTCGCGTAAGCCGCGTCACGATTGGCGAAAGGAGCCGAACGGCGATGCACATGCGCAGTATAGCGCCGACTCGCCATTCGGCTCCTTTCGCCAACCGTGACGCGGCTTACGCGACGGGGGGGAGCTCGTTTTTGGGCAAAACGTCAATCACCAGCATGTGAGGAACGCCCACTCCCGCGGGACTCGCAACCTGGATGCACGGGTGAATATGCTGTACTAAGGTATGTACAGCATGAAAAAAATAATAAGAGCCTTAATCGGATTGTAATGTGGGGGGGCAGTGGAATAAGAAAAAGTAGTTTTTAGGGTGAACCACCCCTTTGAAGTCCCAGGGCGACTTGTCTGTCTTTTTTCACTGGAACTAAGGGGCCAAGCCCAACCCAAACAACTCCACACCATAATCCCCCCCTCCACCAAATGATTTGGAACAGTGCACAAAGCAAGGTCCATAAAGACATGGATGAGCGAGTTTGGGGTGGAGGAACTTGACTGGCCTGCACAGAGTCCTGACCTCAATCCGATAGAACACCTTTGGGATGAATTAGAGCAGAGACTGCGAGCCAGGCCTTCTCGTCCTACATCAGTGTTCATGTGCGTGTGAAGTCAGGCGTCCCAATACTTTTGGTATATTCGATATTGTCTTCTTGATTCTCCTCCCCGCTGGTTGAATGGGGAAAAAAGCAACACAAAGGGACCATTTAACTGCTTCCCACCCGACCTATTGTAAAATGACAGCTGGGTGGGAAAGCTGTTATCCTGGGATGAAGTCATATGACGTCCTCCTGAGATCATGCCGTGCTCCAGCGCAATCTGTCACCTGCTAATGACAGATCTGGGTACCCACTGCTAGTACCATGTAACTGCTGTGACCAATCACATGACAATTGTACACAAAGAAAGGCTTTGATTCATGCCATAATTGTGTGCTGATTAGTCACAGCGACACCATGGTACAGACGGGGCCAATCACAGCCCATCTGTACCATGTGATTAGCTTTGGCCAAGTGGTTGTAAAGTCAGATAGCCAGATTCAGAGAGGTTTACGCCGGCGTATCAGTAGATACGCCGTCGTAACTCTGAATCTGCGCCGTCGTACATTTAAGTGTATTCTCAAATTGAGATACACTTAAATGTAGCTAAGATACGACAGCGGGCGCCGTCGTATCTTAGCTGACTATTTACGCCGGCCGCTAGGGGCGTGTACGCTGATTTACGCCTAGAATGCGTAAATCAGCGAGATACGCCTATTCACGAACGTACGCTTGCCCGTCGCAGTAAAGATACGCCGTTTACGTAAGGCGTTTTCAGGCGTAAAGTTAGTCCAACAAAAAGCTGGCCTAGCCAATGTTAAGTATGGACGTCGGTCCCGCGTCGAATTTTGAAATTTTTACGTCGTTTGCATAAGTCGTCCGTGAATGGGGCTGGGCGTCATTTACGTTCACGTCGAAACCAATAAGTCTTTGCGGCGTAATTTGGAGCATGCGCACTGGGATATGTCCACAGACGGCGCCGTTCGTAAAAAAACGTCAATCACGTCGGTTCACGATTCATTAGCATAAAACACGCCCACCTCTTCACAATTTGAATTAGGCGCGCTTAGGCCGGCACATTTACGCTACGCCGCCGCAACTTAGGACACAAGTGCTTTGTGAATACAGCACTTGCCTCTCTAACTTACGGCGGCGTAGCGTAAATACGATACTCTACGCCGGCTCAAACATACGCCGCCCTACGTGAATCTAGCTAAGAATGTTTTTTATCCTAATGCATTCTATGCATTAAGATAAAAAAACCTGTGTGCAGCCCCCAAATATTTACCTAAGCCCCCGAATATTGTCATACAACTGGGTGGGCTCAGGGCACAGTGCTTTGCCCCCCGAGCCTCAGGCTCTAAAAACGTGCTTAACCACTTCAATACGGGGCACTTTCACCCCCTTCCTGCCCAGGCCAATTTTCAGCTTTCAGCGCTGTTACACTTTGAATGACAATTGTGCGGTCGTGCGACGTTGTACCCAAATTCAATTTTGATACATTTTTTTCCCCACAAATAGAGCTTTCTTTTGGCGGTATTTGATTACCTCTGTGCTTTTTAATTTTTTAAGCTGTAAACAAAAAAAGAGCGTCAATTTTGAAAAAAACACAATATTTTTTATTTTTTGCTATAATAAATATGCCATTTTTTTTTTTGGTTTAACTATTTTTTCCTCAGTTTAGGCCAATATGCATACTTCTACATATTTTTGGTAAAATATATTGGTTTGCGTGATTGGTTTGCGTAAAAGTTATAGCGTCTACAAAATAGGGGATTCATTTATGTAATTTTTATAATTATATATTTTTTTTACTACTTATGGAGGCGATCTGCGATTTTTGTGACATTGCGGCAGACATATTGGACACTTTTGACACTATTTTGGGACCATTCACAATTATACAGCGATCAGTGCTAAAAGAATTACAAAAAGTCCTACCGTGTGTACGGGGCTTTAGAAATCAGGTATTTTTTATGGGTTCCTTAACCACTTAGGGACCGCCTAACACCGATATATACGCTGGCAGAATGGTACGGCTGGGCCAAAAAAATGGGCCAGATTCTCAAAAGAGATACGCCGTCGTATCTCTGAGTTGCGCCGTCGTATCTATGCGTCTGATTCTTAGAATCAGTTACGCATAGATTTCCCTTAGATCCGACAGGCGTAAGTCTCTTACGCCGTCGGATCATAACTGCATATTTATGCTGGCCAATAGGGGCGTGTACGCTGATATACGCGGCAAAATATGTAAATCAGCTAGATACGCGAATTCACGAACGTACGCCCGGCCGACGCAGTACAGTTACGCCGTTTACGTTAGGCTTTTCCCGGCGTAAAGTTACCCCTGCTATATGGTGGCGTAAGTGCGGCGTACCAATGTTAAGTATGGCCGTCGTTCCCGCGCCGAAATTTGAAAATTTTACGTTGTTTGCATAACTCGTCCGTGAATGGGGCTGGACGTAATTTACGTTCACGTCAAAACCAATACGTCCTTGCGGTGTATTAGGAGCAATGCACACTGGGAGATTTCCACCGACGGCGCATTTGCGCCGTTCGTGAAAAACGTCGGGTCACAGAACATTAACATAAAACACGCCCCCCTGTCCCACATTTGAATTAGGCGGGCTTACGCCGGACGATTTACGCTATGCCGCCGCAACTTACGGAGCAAGTGCTTTGAGAATACTGCACTTGCCTGTCTAAGTTACGGAGGCGTAACGTAAATCAGATACGTTACGCCCGCACAAAGTTACGCGCTCCTACGAGAATCTGGCCCAATAAGTAGAAGAATACGTATCGGCCTAAACTAAAGAAAATAAATGTTTTTTTGGATCTTTTTTGGGGATATTTATTATAGCAAAAAGTCTATTTTTGTTTATAGCGCAAAAAAAAAAAAAAACAGAGGTGATCAAATACCGCCAAAAGAAAGCTCTATTTGTGGGGAAAAAAGGACGTAAATTTTGTTTGGGAGAATATTTTTTTATATTTGTGTATAAGCAATACACACGAGAATATGTTTTATTTGTATATAAGCAATACACACGAGAATATGTTTTTATATTTGTATATAAGCAATACACACGAGAATATGTTTTTATATTTGTATATAAGCAATACACACGAGAATATGTTTTTATATTTGTATATAAGCAATACACACACTAGCAAATACACGTTACAATTCAGCTAAAGAATTTTTGAGGTTTATCCGTTATTCTATGTCCCCAGACAACTGTTGTGATTTACGCTGCAAGTTGATATTTACATTTCATTAACAGCAAGCTTGGCTTAATCATCTCGGTCTTCTAGCGTACTGATAATTGTATTTCCTGTGCAAGTTTAAAATGTATATTTGACTTGCCCTCTATATGTGTCTAGCACTAGCAGTATATTAGGTGGACTCCAGCTGAGCTCTGTGTTAATTGCAACTTCATTTGTCCGGCCACACTGACCATTTGTCCTAGAGACCAGAGATTGGTGACTAGTGTCAGTGCCATTTGCATATCACTGAGCATGTAACTTGAGTGGAGAGAGGACCAGGCTCAATAGATCACACTTCTTTGCTGAACTCCCATCGGCAGGACAGAACTTGGACGCATTAGGCTGCTGCATGAGCTTCAAGCCAAAAATGTTCTGCCTTCTTCCAGTCAGACTGGTGCTCTTGTCGAGCCTCGTTTTATCTTTATGTTTTGGTGAAACCATCTATCTCCACACCAATGAAGAAGAACCCACTGGAACCGTCATTGCCGTTTTATCCCATCATTCGCTATTTAATTCTACGGAGAAGCCTGCTACCAACTTTCGACCGATGAAGCAATCCAACAGCTCCTTCATCCACGTTCGGGAAAGCGATGGTCAGCTGAGTATTGGGAAAAGGATAGACCGAGAAAAAATTTGTCGGGGCTCACCAAACTGTGTTCTGTCTCTGGACATGGTCAGTTTTTCCAAAGATCAATTCCAACTCATCAGCGTGAAAGTGGAGGTGAGGGATATCAATGACCACAGCCCATTTTTTCCAAATTCTGAGATGCACGTAGATGTCTCTGAAGCAGCTCCATTGGGTACCAGAATCCCTCTTCATATGGCAGTAGATGAAGATATAGGCCTGAACTCTGTCCAGGACTATCTAATCTCTGGAAACAGTAACTTTGGTATTGACGTACAGACAAGGGCGGATGGACTGAAATATGCTGAACTGATTCTTATGAAAGAACTTGATAGAGAAATTGAGTCTTTGTATACCTTGGAGTTGGTGGCTAGCGATGGCGGAAGCCCTCCACTCTCTGGAAGTACAACGGTTATCATCCGTGTCCTGGACTTCAATGATAACACCCCAGTCTTTGAGAAGAATTCCCTCATTGTTGACTTGTTGGAAGATGCTCCTGTAGGATCATTTCTTTTAGACCTCAATGCGGTTGACTATGACGAAGGTGCAAATGGAGAAATCATATACGGGTTCAGTGCACAGGTGTCTCAAGAGGTACGTCAGCTTTTCAAAATTGATCCCAAGTCAGGCACTATAACTTTAGAAGAGGAAGTCGATTTTGAGACAACAAATTCTTATGAGTTTGATGTCCAGGCGCAAGATATGGGTCCAAACCCACTAACTGCAACCTGCAAAGTCACAGTGCATATTATAGATGTGAATGACAATGCCCCAGCAATTACTATCACTCCTTTGACTTCTACTAGCATGGGAGTAGCCTATATTACTGAAGCAGCTGCCAAAGATAGCTTTATTGCACTGATCAGTGTAGAAGACAGAGACTCTGGGATAAACGGACAAATTCATTGTACACTTTTTGGCCACGAGCACTTCAGGCTACAGCAAGCCAGCGAGGACAGTTTCATGATAGTCACCACCTCACTTCTTGACCGAGAAAAGATTGCAGAGTACAACCTTACCCTCGTGGCTGAAGACCTTGGACTCCCTTCATTGAAGATGACCAGACAGTATAATATTAGGGTGAGTGATGAGAATGACAATGCCCCTTCATTTACTAAATCACTGTACGAAGTATCGGTCTTCGAGAATAATGTCCCCGGGGCCTATATCACCACCGTTGTGGCCAAAGACCCTGACCTGGGGCAAAATGGCAAAGTGTCTTACAGACTATTAGATGGAAAGATAATCGGTCAGTCTTTGTCTACATTTGTTGTCATTGACATTGACTCCGGAATCCTCCGTGCCGTTAGATCCCTGGACTATGAAAAACTTAAAGAAATTGACCTTGAAATCGAGGCCAGTGACCACGGTGTTCCCAAACTTTCAACCCGTACTCAGCTGAAAATAAAAATACTTGACAGAAACGATAACCCACCAGTGATAATATCTCCTTTGCTAGACAGTGGATCTGCAGACATTTTGTTGCCAGTCAAGTCCCCCAAAAATTACTTAGTGCTTAAAGTGAAAGCTGTGGATGCAGATGAAGGACTGAACTCACAACTTGCCTATATTATTCTTCAGGATAAACACAAGCTCTTTACCATCAACAGGCAAAGTGGGGAAGTTTCACTACGCAGGATAATAAAGCCAACGCAAGATGTGGACCTTAGCTTTGTGGTTGAGGTCCATGACAGTGGTAGGCCTTCTCTGTCCTGCAATGCTACCATAAAGTTCACGCTCACTGAAAACCTTCCATCCAGTGTGGAAGTAGTTGGCATGCAGTCAGCAGAGGAAGAGGAAGAAAAACTCAATCTATCCGTTATCTTCATCGCTGTTCTATCGGGAGGATGCACTTTACTGCTTGTTGCCATCGTATTTGTGGCTTGTTCCTGTAAACACCGAAGTGGACATTCTAAGCAGAAATCCCAAGAGCGCATGAGGGAAGTAGAAGACTGTCTACTCAATACCACAGCTACTCCTAAGGATTCCTCCTCTACGTCCTCTGAGCCTTGTCAACTGTCAGTCAACACGGACTCTGAGAGCTGCAGTCTGACATCCAGTAAAGATCAATGTAGGGACCTACATTCAGCTTCCAATGTGAGTATTGCCTATACTTTTCCACTTTGCATTGGTAGATGTTTTTGAAATTTGTTTTAGAAATGAGAATTTAAAAAAAAGAATAATGTTATTCTAACCACATATAGTAGGAACGCCAAATGGACCATTTGTGTGTTCATAATGCATCTCTAGTCAAAGCTTTGGGTAGAGGGTGGAAGGGTTAGACCCTCTGTCAATATTTTATTGCTGTGCCCCCATTGGAGAGATTCACCATCTCCATTAATAGTAGTGACCATTGTCACCAAGAAATAGAGTGAGCAGAACTCAAATTTCACAGTGGTCAATGTTGAGGGGAAATTTTCTAATGGGGGCACCTGCTCAGGGGACAGTTGTCTAAGTGGGGAATTCCCATCCCTTTGGGAGATTTTCTTTAAAGGGGTTGTAAAGGTTTGTTTTTTATTTTCTAAATAGGTTCCTTTAAGTTAGTGCATTGTTGGTTCGCTTACCTTTTCCTTCAATTTCCCTTCTAAATGTTTTTTTTCTTTGCCTGAATTTCTCACTTCCTGTTACTCCTCAGTAAGCTTGCCCCCATCATCTGGCTGGGGGTTAGTCAGCCAGAACAAGCTTACTGAGGAGGAACAGGAAGTGAGAAATTCAGACAAAAAAAAAAAACATTTGGGAAGGGTACCAATATTGGGCTCAATTCATGACGCTTGAGAAAGGAGGCCAATACTGGGCTCAATTCATGACACTTGGGAAGAATGCCAATACTGGGCTCAATTCATGACGCTTAGGAAGGGTGCCAATATTGGGCTCAATTCATGACGCTTAGGAAGGGTGCCAATATTGGGCTCAATTCATGAAGCTTAGGAAGGGTGCCAATACTGGGCTCAATTCATGAAGCTTATGAAGGGTGCCAATATTGGGCTCAATTCATGACGCTTAGGAAGGGTGCCAATATTGGGCTCAATTCATGAAGCTTATAGGAAGGGTGCCAATATTGGGCTCAATTCATGAAGCTTAGGAAGGGTGCCAATACTGGGCTCAATTCATGAAGCTTAGGAAGGGTGCCAATATTGGGCTCAATTCATGAAGCTTAGGAAGGGTGCCAATATTGGGCTCAATTCATGACGCTTAGGAAGGGTGCCAATATTGGGCTCAATTCATGAAGCTTAGGAAGGGTGCCAATACTGGGCTCAATTCATGAAGCTTAGGAAGGGTGCCAATACTGGGCTCAATTCATGAAGCTTAGGAAGGGTGCCAATATTGGGCTCAATTCATGAAGCTTAGGAAGGGTGCCAATACTGGGCTCAATTCATGAAGCTTGGGAAGGGTACCGATATTGGGCTCAATTCATGATGATTAGGAAGGGTGCCAATATTAGGCTCAATTCATGACACTTGGGAAGAATGCCAATACTGGGCTCAATTCATGATGCTTAGGAGGGGTGCCAATATTGGGCTCAATTCATGAAGCTTAGGAAGGGTGCCAATATTGGGCTCAATTCATGAAGCTTAGGAAGGGTGCCAATACTGGGCTCAATTCATGAAGCTTATGAAGGGTGCCAATATTGGGCTCAATTCATGAAGCTTAGGAAGGGTGCCAATATTGGGCTCAATTCATGAAGCTTAGGAAGGGTGCCAATATTGGGCTCAATTCATGAAGCTTAGGAAGGGTGCCAATACTGGGCTCAATTCATGAAGCTTAGGAAGAATGCCAATATTGGGCTCAATTCATGAAGCTTAGGAAGGGTGCCAATATTGGGCTCAATTCATGACGCTTAGGAAGGGTGCCAATACTAGGCTCATTTAATGAAGTCGGATTTAACCTTGTAAATGCCGTACTATTGTGGCACAATCGTGTGTGTCGCACAGAGCAGCAGGGAAGGGGGGCCCAGCCCCTCTGACTTACATTGGCTGCGTTTGGTGGTTGTAACTCATGCGAAATGTGGAATGTGTTTCAATTTTTGCTGCAAAGCACAGCACCGTGTCCTGTGTACATCCCTGAGCGGCTTCATGCCCAGGTTCAGGCCATTGATTAGAGTGGATTAGTGAAAACACAGTTCACCTGCCTGGTTTTACTGCCCCCTAGCTGGTGAACACAGCCTTGCAGTTATTGTGCTAAAGACAAAGATTTGTGGTTTCTTCACTAGGAGCCCAAGATCCACTAGAGGGAGCTCTATAAATCCCCAATTAGATAGGATGGAGCACATAGGGGGTGCATTGTTCTCAGTGGGTCAGCAATCCTTAAGACTTGCATTTTGAAAAGGAACAGTAAAACAGTAAGGCCTCATTTCCACTGGCGTTTTTACAGCCACGTTTCTGAGCGTTTTTTACAGCTTAAAAACGCCTGTCCATGTTATTCTATGGCTTCATTCCCACATAGGCGTTTTTGAGCTGCAAGTGGCATAGACGTTTTTGAGCTGTAAAAAAAACGCGGGACCAGGGCGTTCTGAAGCTCCAGAGTAGAGCTGTAAAAACGCCAGACGTTAAAAAACGCTCAAAAACGCGACCGCGGCATTTTTAAAGCTGCAGCTCACAAAAAAAAAAATTTTTTTTTTTTTTTTTTTTTTTTACAAAATAAACATGGACAGGCGTTTTTAAGCTGTAAAAAAGCCTAACAACAGTGGCTGTAAAAACGCCAGTGGAAATGAAGCCTTAAGTACAATCACTCGAATACTGCAATGTAGGAAATGTAATGTGTCTGCGCCTTGTATATAAACTAAAATAATAATAATACGCATTTATTTAATTTACATTAAGGTGTTCTCCTTCACATGTAAATGAAAAAAAGAAAAGGCTTTACATGTCCTTTAAGTAAAACACAAACCGGGGACAATGGTGTCCTCACACAGATGTCATTGCATCGTTCTACCCAGAGAACGTCAATACGATATCATTGCTTTTGGGGCCAGTTCACATAATAGAAACGCAGTCCCGATGCGTTCCGGAAGCTTTTCTGCACACGCATTTTTGCTGCGTTTTGGCACAGTCCAGTGTATTCCCCCCTTATTTTTCTTAACCTTTAATAAGGATATGTATGTTCCAGTGTGTTTTTGTGGCATGAACCAGCCCTCACCCTACATTGTATTTTTTTTTTTCAGAGCTCGGTTGGTGCCCCTTTACCTGACTGGCAGCAAGAAAAGGCAACAGAGGGTAACAGGTAAATCAAACAACTCGCCTATCTATTCTGCCACTATTGTACATTCTCTACATCATATATATATATAAATACTGTATAATGTATATAATAATAAATGAAAAAAAAAAAATATATATATATATGAAGCTTACCACACACATTACAATTGGATTGTTAGTGAACGTAAAAAATACGAATTTATCCGAAGCTACAAATTACCCGTAATAACGAATGCCGCATCTATAAGCGAATGCAACAAAATAATAAAAATAAATAATAATAATAATAAAAAATAATATTATTATGATTTAGTTCCATTCCATTTGTTTAATTGCAGCATTCTTATATTTTTTATATTTTAGATTATTCGTAACATCGGATAAATTTGTATTCGTTACATTGACTAACAGCCAAATTTGAAAGGAAATTCCAATACCTATAATTTAATAAATAGTTAGTATCTTGAATTTACGAATTCCTAATTTTCGAAATTTCCAATTTCCATATTGCGAATTTTCGAAATTCCGAATTTACAAATTTACGAAATTACAAATTCCGAATTTACAGTTTCTTTGAATTTCCAAAAAAAAACAAAAAACGAATGAAACAAGAACGAAAACAAACACATTTTTCTGCAGTGCACACGTCTACACTTTAGTAGTCACTGCAGCTAAAGTGATCGCCAATGTCCTCCAGGTCCCGTGCTGAGCGGCTGCCCTGCTGCATTGTGATCACAGGGGGTCACTCGCTTGACACGGGTGCCATTCACAGAGCGCTTTGTATTTTTCATCTCAATGAAGGCAAAGGTGTTTTCTGCATAACCCCTTATATTTTATTTTTCCTTTCTTTAAATCTATATTTTATTTTCAGTGACCTTCCGCCAGAGCAGCTCAGTGGCAAGGACAGTGGGAAAGGTGACAGTGACAATGACAGTGCCTCTGACACCGGCAAGGAAGGTGTGAAGAAAGGAAATGTGCTCCCCATCCAGCAACAGACCGGTAGGTTTCCTTTCACCACCTGTCACTTTTCTTCCTTTCATCTTTTACACCCAACTGAAATTTTGGTTTAAAGAAGCAGAAAACATTCCAGGTGTGCAAAGTCTACAGTTTGTTTTATTTTTAAAAAAGCAGTCACAGCTTAAGTAAGCATGCTGTAGAGCAGGGGTCTCCAAACTTTTCACTAGGAGGACCACATGGCCAATTTGTACACAGGTCAGAAAATCAGTCATTGTGCACCCATCAGAGTCTCCCCACACATATGTGCGCCCATCAGTCTCCCCCATATATATGTCCCCATCAGAGACTTCCCCATATCTGTGTCCCCATCAGAGACTTCCCCATATCTGTGTCCCCATCAGAGCCTTCCCCACATCTATGTCCCCATAAGAGTGTGCCCCATATCTATGTCCCCATCAGTGTCTTCCCCATAACTGTGTCCCCATCAGCGTGTCCCCCATATCTGATCCCCATCAGAGTCTTCCCCATATCTATGTCCCCATCAGAGCCAGCCCCCATATCTATGTCACCATCAGAGTCTTCCCCATATCTATGTCCCCATCAGAGCCTTCCCCACATCTATGTCCCCATCAGAGCCTTCCCCACATCTATGTCCCCATCAGAGCCTTCCCCATATCTATGTCCCCATCAGAATCTTCCCCATATCTATGTGCCCATCAGAGTCTTCCCCACATCTATGTCCCCATCAGTTTTCCCCATATCTATGTCCCCATCAGAATCTCCCCCATATCTATGTCCCGATCAGAGTCTCCCCATATCTATGTCCCCATCAGAATCTGCCCAATATCTATGTCCCCATCAGAGTCTTTCCCATATCTATGTCCCCATCAGAGTCTTCCCCATATCTATGTCCCCATCAGAGTCTTCCCCATATCTGTTCCCCATCAGAGTCTTCGCCATATCTATGTCCCCATCAGAGTCTTCGCCATATCTATGTCCCCATCAGAGCCTTCCCCACATCTATGTCCCCATCAAATTCTTCCCCACATCCATGTCCCCATCAGAATCTTCCCCACATCCATGTCCCCATCAGAATCTTCCCCACATCCATGTCCCCATCAGAGTCTTCCCCAATATTCATGTCCCCATCAGAGTCTTCCCCATATCTATGTCCCCATCAGAGTCTTCCTCATATCTATGTCCCCATCAGAGTCTTCCCCATATCTATGTCCCCATCAGAATCTCCCCCATATCTGTGTCCCGTCAGAGTCTTCCACATATCTGTGTCCCCATCAAAGCACCCCCTACATCTGTGTCCCTATCAGAGTCTTCCCCACATCTATGTCCCCATTAGAGTTTTCCACATGTCTGTTCCCCATCAGCGTCTTCCCCATATCTATGTACCCTACATCTGTGTCCCAATCAGAGTCTCCTCGATATCCGTGTCCTCATAGTACATTTATGTCCTTTTTACATTGCTGTCACAATAACGACTCAGTACAGGTCTCCTCTTGGCTCCCGCCCGCTGCTACACAAGCAGACTGAACACGGAAAGATCACTAATATAAACAGCGGGTGGAAGCTGGGAGGTGCTGCACTGATGAAGTCATTGGTTGCTAGGACGCTGGCGGTCCTAGCAACCAATCCACAGCACGGCATGGGGGAGCTGCTTTGTCTGCAGTTTGCTAGGACTTGCTGCGAAGAACAGCAGGGGTTGGGAAAAGCAAGCGGACCAGCAGTACTGTGTCTGAGTGAGCTGCGGGCTGGACATGGTCCACGGGCCAAGGTTTGGAGACCCCTGCTGTAGAGAAAGACCTTGGCTCTCTTTGTGGAATGAGTGGTCTCTAACACTATGTAGACTTTTTTTTTTTGATGCACCTGGAAGGTTTTAGATGATTTAATCTGAAGGTTCAAATAAGGAAACCCAAACCGAGAATTAAAGTGACACTAAACTAGATGATTATTTTTCAAAATTCCTCTATACACATCCACTACTTAATGGCCCTGCGATTATTATTTTCCTGAAATTGTTTGCGATCTTCTGCCACCTTATGATGTCCTCTGTGAGTTTCCGAAACTCTCCTTTTCCCCGCAAAATAACCCTTTGTTTGGAATGACTACTACGTTATGTGTGATCGTGTACACTGCCTATGCACACTACAAATCCCATAGTCCATCTTGGGAGCAAGAAACCAATTTTAAGGGGTTCTGATAGGCGGTTGAGAACCGGTAAAAGCGCGACCCAACCACCTATTTTCAATTCCTATGCAAAATAACCCTAGGGATATTCTTATAGCATTTTCTATCATATCCAATCTCTTTTTTCCTAGATGCCCCAGACTATGAAAAGTCAACGGTGTGCCATGATGCTGAATCGCGATGTGTCCCGAAGAATAACAGCTCTATGTACAGCGGGCACTACACCATCCGATACCAGAAGGAGTATGCCGTGGCCTACTCAATGCCACCCCCGTACTACAACACCTATCACCCCCGGGCCCAGAACACTTCCCATTATGGTAGGACGGACGCCTACTACCAGGTCAGCCATCAGCCACCCCCCACCGACTACCAACGAGAATTATCCTACCGAAGTGCCACCCTGTCCCCGTCCCGGCTCTACAGGGGACCTCCGCAGATACTCTACAGCCAAGAGGTGCCATTACAAGCCCGTACTGAAGTGTCTTCCGATTTGTAAATTTGGATTCATGTTGGGGCGATAAGAAACTGCTACGGGTAAATTCTATTGCCCAGAGACCCAACACTTAAACTGAACCCTAAAATGAATGCTGAACTCCAGGTTGGTGACCCCACTATTACCTACAATCATTAAGCCACACAGCTGGGTCACCTCCCCATCCTCCAGCCTGTGATTGGACAACAAAGGAGCAGCAGAAGACTCACAAGGTCATCTCTCCTTCCGGCAGAATTTTCCTTATCAGCACATGTGCATGTGGCACAGCCTGATTGGCTCACAGGTAACCCTCTTACAAGCCACAGGTAACATACAGTATCAGAATGAGGTACTTGTACAAGCACCTGGATTTAAACATGCATTCAATGAATTAACAATAACAAATCTATGAATTTCTTTTATTTTTTATATCTACATGGAGTCCAGCGTTTATGACTGGGTGACACCCCTTGATAACACACCACCATTTGGGTTTTGGTAGCCATTCGTTCATGTAGCTTATGTGTTTATTATGTGTTGTAGACTGTAAATAGGACATTTCTTCTGTATATTGAGAATTTAGTCTTTCAATAAATATTTATTATTCAAAAGTGCACAGAGTAATTTACTGTATGTAATGCTTTGTTTAGATTTGTGGTTGGAGGGTGGAAAAAATACACGGTTAAAGGGGAGTTCCACCCACAATTTCACTTTTTAAATATAAATACCCCTGTAAAACACAAGCTTAATGTATTCTAGTAAAGTTAGTCTGTAAACTAAGGTCCGTTTTTTAGGTTGTTACAGCATTTAGATAGTTTATAATCTAGAAATAGACCGTGGCCATCTTAAGTGTGGGCATCATGAAGCCAGACTGTATGACTTCCTGGATTTCAGCTTTGCATATCTCGCACATGCTCAGTGCACAAGCAATGTAATAGGTTTCAGTCAGGTTTGCAAAGACTACTGGGAAACATGATGCCTATCCCAGAAACCCTTGCAAATAGCCTAGGCAAATAAGGAGGAGGAAGTAATGAAGGACTACAAAATAAAGGTATTTACAAGCAACAAATTCAATAAAAATTGTCCATTCTGAACACTATGAGATTAGAGCATGCAGCACAGACAAACATAAAAAAATGGGTGGAACTCCACTTTAAGCCACGTTTTTCCAGGGATGTTTACATGGAGCAGCCACTGTGTTTCGCTTTGCAGCCAAGTTAACCTGAGAGCGGCGGCAAGCCCACCGAACGCTACACATTCAAGTCTAGGGGAAGCACCGCAAACGCTCCACAGGCGCATTTGTCAGCAAAAATAGGGTTAAAACAAGAGAGTGTGCGTTTTTAGCCTCCCGGAACCATTTCAGGCTCCCAGGGCCGGGATTGAGTTTTTAGCTTCCCGGGATCATTTTCAGCCTCCAGGCCCATTAGCGCCGGAAGTGCCGTACATCACCAAGGTAATCTATGCCAGGAAGTGGGAGCAAATACCTGTCTTAGACAGGTGTCTGCTCCGACCTTCCCCCTGAAAGGTGCCAAATGTGACACCGGAGGGGGGGGAGGGTTCCAAAAAGTGGACGTTCCATTTTTAGGTGGAACTCCACTTTAAGGGGGAACACTGAGAACGCTGATGTAAAGGGGAACTCTGATGTAAGGGGTGCTCTGAGAACCCTGATTAACCATAGCGTACTCACTCAGAGGCAGGAGAGAGAAGGGGGGGGGGGGACTTCAATCACAGACAGGGATGGATGGTGAGCTCACTCACCCCTTGGCAGTCAGCACCTCTCATCCAGATGTATCTGAGGCTGCTGGACTTCAAATTTCCTATCCCCACTTTTCTGAGCCACAACGCTAGGGATTGGAGTGTGGGCAGACACAGAGGAGGGGTGGGGGGGGGGTAAGAGGAGTAGATCGGGTCCTCTCTCCTCTCCCGTCTGTGTGTGTGTGGGGTCCGAAGCTCCGTAAACACACCTTCCCCGTTCTTCTGTGTGGCAATGTCAGTGATCGTCTGCTCCATGATATAGGGAACGACAATCACTGACGTCACACGTCCAGCCCCACCCCCCTACAGTTAGAAACACACGAGTTCACACTTAACCCCAACAGCGCCCCCTAGTGGTTAACTCCTTCACTGGATTGTAATTTTCACAGTAATCAGTGCATTTTTATAGCACTTTTCGCTGCGAAAATGACAATGGTCCCAAAAATGTGTCAAAATTGTCTGATGTTATTACTATTTTGCATTATGAGTTGGTGGTACTCATTGTACTATTAATCGGTTCACATTTGCACTGAATTAATTATCACCTAGTGTGCCTACCACCCTCATCATCCCACGGATCGCTGGTGGGTCACATGGATTTGGAGTGAAGCACCTTTTTTTTTCCTTAGGGCTCGTCATTTTTAGTTCTTGGATTTTAGTTGCAGCATATTTTTATTATAATTATTTATTGTTTATTTGTATACTCTGCTTTTTAGCAGTGTTCCATTAGCGAGCGCCATTACCCACTCTATATTAATGTGCCGAAACGCGTTGCCGCCCACCACCTTCACCCGATGTATCGGCTGCATGCTAACCAGGAACACAGATCACTCTGTTCATCCAGTAAATCCATCCCCCACACAGTTAGAAAGCACCCCCTAGGGATACAGTTAACCCTTTGATCGCCCCTGATGTTAACCCCATCCCAGCCAGTGTCATTAATACAGTGAAAGAGCATATTTTTAGCACTGGTCACTGTATTAGTGTCACTGGTCCCAAAAAAAGTGTCAAAAGTGTCAGTTAGGTGCCCGATTTGTCTGATCGCTGCCATTACTAGTAAAAAATAAATAAAAATAAAACTCCTGTAACTATATCCCCTATTTTGTAGGCGGTATAACTTTTGTGAAAACCAGTCAATATACGCTTAGGGCTAGATTCAAGTAGCCCGCCGTAAGTTTGTGCGGGCGTAGCGTATGTTATTTATGCCACGCCGCCGCAACTTACACGGGCAAGTGCAGTATTCACAAAGCACTTGTTCCGTAAGTTGCGGTGGCGTAGCGTAAATGGGGCCCGGCGTAAGCCCGCCTAATTCAAATGAGTATGAGGGGGCGTGTTTTATGTAAATGGGTGGTGACCCGACGTGATTGATGTTTTTCCCGAACGGCGCATGCGCCGTCCGTGAAATTTCCTAGTGTGCATTTCTCCAAAGTACGCCGCAAGGACGTCATTGGTTTCGACGTGAACGTTAATTACGTCCAGCCCTATTCGCGAACGACTTATGCAAACGACGTAAAAAATGCAAAATTTGACGCGGGAACGACGTCCATACTTAACATTGCGTACGCCTTTATAATAGCAGGAGCAACCTTACGCCGAAAAAAGCCTTACGTAGACGACGTAAAAAAATAGCGCCAGGCGTACGTAAATTTGTGAATTGGCGTATCTAGGTCATTTGCATATTCTACGCCGAAAAGGACAGAAGCGCCACCTAGCGGCCAGGGTAAATATGCACGCTAACATACGACGGTGTAAGAGACTTACGCCAGTCGCGTCTTAGGCTAATGTCGGCGTATCTTGCTTTCTGAATACAGAAAAAAAGATACGCCGGCGCAGATTTTAATTTACGCGGCGTAAATCAATGCTGAATCTAGCCCTTACTGTTTTTTTATTTTTTTTTGTTACCAAAAATACGTAGCAGAATACATATTGGCCTAAATTAATGAAGATTTTTTTTTTAGCAAAAAGTTAAAAATATTGCTTTTTATTCAAAATTTGCACTTTTTTTGTTTATATCGCAAAAAATGAAAAGCGCAGAGGTGATCAAATACCACCAAAAGCAAGCTCTATCGGTGGGAAAAAACGTGTTGGGGGGGGGGGGGGGGGAAAACTTTCCGGAGCGGAAGTTAACATTGAACAAGACTGAAAAGGCAGCTGCAGCATTTTTTTTCTCAGAAATAATGGCACACATGTATTTTGTACTTTTACACATTGATTCATTTTTTTACTCATTTTTAATAAAATATTTTGGTGCTCTGGTGGGGGGAGGGGCTCCCATGCAGTATGACCAATGGAGATGAGCAGGGTCCCAGTAATTGCACTGTCTGCAGGCAGGGCAGTATCAGATGAGAGCGTTCACTCCTTCTTCCTCTTGTGTACACACCGCGCTGCAACCTGCATTGTGGATAGGGTTGCCACCTGTCCAGGATTCACCCAGACAGTTCGGGTTTGGGATCTTGTGTCCGGGTTTCAGTCTGCCTGAAACCCGGACACATTATTCAGACTGGGCTGTGGCTCCCCAAGTAACTGAGGTAGTCACACAAAATTCTGTTGCCATTCGGGAGATGCGGGCCGGTTTGGCATCACTGAGGGGGAGCCACTATGTCAGCAAGACCAGTTTGGCCACACCCACTGTTTGCCGCAGCGCGCTGCATTACCACTGTCCTTGAGGCAAAGGTGCCCCAGGTCTTTTATTATCCTATTGTGTATAGTACTGAAAAAAACATGCCCTGTGCCGCTAAAGTGTTCGGGTTTGGCTTGAAGAAAAGGTGGCAACCCTAATTGTGGAGAAGATGGAGGTCGGTGGAACGAGCACTCTCAGCTCAGGGGCAGAGAAGGAAGAAGGCTGCGCTCTGAATGCTGGGACTCTCCTCGTCGTCCTCAGCTGCTCTGACGTGACCGACGTCACTGGTTACTAGACGCTAGACGGCCCAGGCGCTAGCAACCAGAGTGCAGGGAAAACAAAAGGTCAAGCCAGTGGCGTGGCTCCACCCACCTCCTCCGTCCAGGTCCAGCGCAACCGCGGCAATGACATTACACAGAGTCTCTCTCGGCACTGCTGATCGGATGACGATACTGGTGTGGGAGAGAGAGACTTGCAGTCAGTCAGTGATATTTTCAGGGGGGGGGCAAATGCCATGTTGCCCCCCTGGATCCACCCCTGTGTCAGCAAGACCGGAAATGAGGAGAAATCTCTATTGATGGCAGTGGCAATATAGTTGGGTCAACTCTCTCAAAAGGAGGTCTTAACCCTTCCCCACTCAAGCCAAAACTAGGAAAATCTTGTGTCTTGAAAAAAAAAGTTAAATGGTAAATCGTAGAAAAGTCAAATTATCCTTTAAAAGACAGTGTGATGCTACAAAAGCTGGGGGCATTTACCCAGAAGCCCTTTCTTTAGAAGCCATCTAAGATAACACAGCACATGAGAATTTACCGTGTTTCCCTGAAAATAAGCCCGGGTCTTATATTAATTTTGGCAACAAAAGACACAGTAGGGCTTATTTTCGGGGTAGGTCTTACCATGTAATGTGCTGTCTTCTCTCCCCCTCTCTTTCTCTCTCTGCCTGACAGGAATCCCCAGTGTGAACTGAGTTAAAATGCTTGTAAAATCCTATAATCCACTCTATTACAGTATTATATAATATACAATGGCCCGGATTTAGAGAGCAATTGCGCCTGCGTAACCATAGTTACGCAGCGCAATTGCTGACTTGCTCCGGCGTTGCGAATGCTCTTGATTCAAGAACATCGTAACGCCGACTGCAGCCTAAAATCTGCGTGGCATAAGGCTCTTATGCCACGCAGATTTTATGCTGCATTCTTGCGATGACCGCCAGGGGGCGCTCCCGCTGTGCTCAGTGTATAGTATGCAAATTGCATACTAACACCGATTCACAATGTTGCGCGGGCCCTGCGTACGCAAGTTACGGAGTTTCCGTACGGCGTCTTTAGCGTAAGGCTGTCCCTTCTAATAGTAGGGGCAGCCGAATGCTAAAGTATAGCCGCCGTTCCAGCGTCGTGAAATTTGAATTTCACGTCGTTTGCGTAAGTGATTCGTGAATGGCGCTGGACACCATTCACGTTCACTTTGAAGCAAATGACGTCCTTGCGACGTCATTTGCCGCAATGCACGTCGGGAAAGTTTCCCGACGGAGCATGCGCTCTACGCTCGGCGCGGGAGCGCGCCTAATTTAAATGATTCCCGCCCCCTACGGGATCATTTACATTAGGCGACCTTACGCAGGGCAATTTTACACAGCGCACACGCAATTTACGGAGCTACTGCTCCGTGAATCGCAGGTAGCGCAGTAAATTTGCGGGGGCGCAGGGCAAAAATGCTGCCCTGTGCCTCCGTAAGAAAGGGGCAAATTCTAGCTGAATCTGGGCCAATGTGTGTGTTTCTGTAATATAATTGTGACAAATACCTTCGTTATAGCGCTGTTCTGTGCTTCTGTGACCCGCCAGAGCTCTCTTCCCCGCATTTATATTACAGAAACACAAACAATGTACATTATATACTACTGTAATAGAGTGAATTATAGGATTGTACAAGCATTTTAAACTAGGGCTTATTTTCGGGGTAGGGCTTATATTGCATCCCTCCTGGAAAATAACGCTAGGTCATAATTCGGGGGAAAACACGGTATTACACATGTATCCAACTTGCGTTCTTCTCCAGGATGCTTGCACCAACAATGATACAAAAATAACATTTCTTTCTAAAAAATCATTTATTTGCAAAACCATTGGCATAAAAAGAACAATAAATATAGTTATACTTATTTACAGCATTTGCATAAGTTAGAAAAAAAGCTATACAAGACACTTAGCAGACATACAAACAGTGTGAGCAAACTCACCGAAGACAGTGAATAGGCGACTACCAGATCCAAGGTTGGGCACTGGAAGAAAGCTTCAGAAAGGACTGCATCTAAAGCAACCAATCAGATTCTTTTTTTTAAATTAATGGGAGTATCTGGCTGCTAATAGTAACAGACCATGGTTCTTTCTGACACTTTCATAGAAGTTGCTTTGTTTTCATCTCAAGGACTACAACACATGGCCCTGTTAAAGCGAATGGCGCTCAGTATTTGTCACGTACAGCTCCTAAATGTCCTCCACATTGCGCCAAGGCCAGTTACCCCATTTCTCACACACGGGCATATCATGTACAAGGATCTTATTTTCGCATAATTGGGGCAACGTCTGCTGCTAAATAATCCGATGACCTTCTGCAGATCGCAGAAGGACCGACCCGGCCATGCCTGACCCACAGGAAGAACCAGAATGTGGAATAAAACTAAGGCACTTGTACAGTTCCACTGAGGTAGGCAGTGCACTGCTGGGCTAAGAGCAAAGGAGAGGAAGTTGGCATTACCCTTGTGTTACCAATTCAGAAGCAAAGAACTCCTCCAAGAGGAGATCAAGTCCAGTTTTCCCAAACCGCAGATCTTCTGAACACGTGGAAGCGTTGACTATTCCCTAAAAGCAGATCATGGGTCTGGAATTCCCAATGACACGTCCAACAGTCTCCACCAAGGTGGTCAATTCAGAAAAGTTATTAAAGGTCTGTTACTTTGTTTTCCACCAGTGCCGAGATCTGCTGCAGACGGTAGGCCAGTTGCATCTTCTGCCCATTGGGATCCTCCTCTAGAGCTGTGCTAATCTGTGGGGAAGAAAAGACAGAACACGTTAAAGCGGAGCTCCGGTCACAATTTGTTTTATTTATTTTTTGGCAATTAAATAACATAGTATTAACTACTTAACCCCCGGACCATATTGCTGGTCAAAGACCAGAGCACTTTTTGCGATTCGGGACTGCGACGCTTTAACTGACAATTGCGCAGTCGTGCGACGTGGCTCCCAAACAAAATTGGCGTCCTTTTTTTCCCACAAATAGAGCTTTCTTTTGGTGGTATTTGATCACCTCTGCGATTTTTATTTTTTGCGCTATAAACAAAAATAGAGCGACAATTTTGAAAAAAATTAATATTTTTTACTTTTTGCTGTAATAAATATCCCCCAAAAATATATAAAAAAAACTTTTTTTTCCTTAGTTTAGGCCGATACGTATTCTTCTACATATTTTTCGTAAAAAAAAAATCGCAATAAGCGTTTATTGATTGGTTTGCGCAAAAGTTATAGCGTTTACAAAATAGGGGGTATTTTTATGGCATTTTTATTAATATCTTTTTTTTACTAGTAATGGCGGCGATCAGCGTTTTTTTTTCGTTACTGCGACATTATGGCGGACACTTCGGACACTTTTGACACATTTTTGGGACCATTGGCATTTTTATAGCGATCAGTGCTATAAAAATGCATTGGATTACTATAAAAAAGCCACTGGCAGTGAAGGGGTTAACACTAGGGGGCGGGGAAGGGGTTAAGTATGTTCCCTGGGTGTGTTCTAACTGTGGGGGGGGGGTGGCCTCACTAGGGGAAACACTGATCTTCTGTTCATACATTGTATGAACAGAAGATCAGCATTTCCCCCGCTGACAGGACCGAGAGCTGTGTGTTTACACACACAGCTCCCGGTCCCCGCTCTGTAACGAGCACACGCACGGGAGGTGGGAGCGAGCGGGGGGCGCGCGCGCGCCCCCTAGTGGCCGCTCGAAGAGCGGACGTATAGCTACGGGCTCTCCCCCAGGAGAGCCGACCTGCCGCCGTATAATGACGGTGGCTGGTCGGCTAGTGGTTAAACATCACATTACTCAGACTTAAAGTGGAGTTCCACCCATAAATATAACATTACATCAGTAGTTTAAAAAAAATGTCATTAGTCCTTTAAGAAACAAAACATTTTTTTTAGATGCCTTCAAAGTGTTGTTGCTAGGCAGAATAGTTAATCTTCCCTCTTCCTGCACCTAGGTGCTTAATGCTTCCTAACCTACACCGCATAGACTCCTGGGAATGTAGTGGGTGTAACTTTCCAGGAGTCTGTGCACTCCCCAGTCTCGAAGAATCATGTGACTTGGACAGTACAGGTGCTGAAACCTGATCTGAAACCTAGTACACTGCGTGTGCAGCACTGAGCATGTGCGAGATCTGCAAGGCTGAAATCCAGGAAGTCATACAGTCTGGCTTCATGATGCCCACACTTAAGATGGCCCCAGTCAATTTCTATTTTATAAAGTGTCTAAATGCTGTAACAACCTAACAAAACGGACCTTAGTTTACAGACTACCTTTACTAGAATACATTAAGCTTGTGTATTACAGGGGTATTTATATTTAATAAGTGAAATTGTGGCCGGAACTCTGCTTTAAATACCGCCAATCGATCGTTAAATTATATTACAACTTGTCTGGTTTGCAGCTGTGAACGATCTGGCCGTTTCCATTCTAAGTGTGGGCATCTGAAGCCCAGTACATTTTTTTTTAACTCCTCTCCGTGGAGAGGTGCATGCTGGGGCACCTCTCGATATCGCGCTTGCGAATTAGAGCGACGCTCGTAGCCGAGTGTTTGTGCCGCTGTTATGACAACGGGCGACGGCTGAGGAGGAACGGCCCGCCCCGTTGTTAAAACTCCTAATGACTCGCCTTCCAAGCACTCTCTTTACAGCGCTTGGCTAAGGTGGGTCATTTCCTGTACCGAAATCCCGCGATTTTTTGGCACATAGGAGCGCACAGACTCCTGGGAAATTATGACACTGCATTCCCAGGAATCTGTGCAGCGTAGGCTAGAGAGGAGAACTACCGCGGTGCAGGAAGAAGGCAGATTAGGAATTCTGCCTAGCAACACCGCTTTTAAGGCATGTAAAAATATATATATTTTTTTTACTTGGTTAATGATATTTTTTTTACAGCTTGTGATGTATAGTTTGATTTGAGGGTGGAGCTCCGCTTTAAGGAGGAACATCAGTTTAATTTCGTTTTGGTCGACCCACCCTCTTTATTCGCCTGTTGAGTGTGCAGATGTGTCGAAGGGCTCTGCCTAAACTTGGGTCCTGTCAAAGCCTGGCGGCACTTCTGCACAGGTCTTCCATACCAATGCCATCTTGGCACATGTGCGGGTAAACCCACGCGTGCGCAAATGTGCTGCAGGGACCCACAGCCTTGTGGCACCATCTAAGCACGTGCAGAATGCAGGGACCCTCTCCTCGCCCCCCACCCAGGTCCCACTGACCTGAACCGCTGCAATCTCTCGTCCTAAGCCCCAGTATGTCCGCGTCAGGAGTCCAGGGCTTAGAAATCCCCTCGACCTCCACACGTCTTCTCCATAGCCGACAGGACGGGCTATGCCGCAGCTGATGTGATGGCCCTGACCAATTAGAATGCTCCGAAACGTCCCTCCTGACGAGGTAAGTTTTGACGTTTGGAACATTCAGCTCAGGGGATTTCTAAACTCTAGACTCCTGAAGCGGATTTACTGGAGCTTAGAATATGAAATTCCTGCGGTCCAGATCAGCAAGACTGGGGGGTGGGGGGGGGATGGACAAGGAGGTGGTCCTAGGTAAGTTAACCTTACAGATTTTTCTGTAAAGGTGAACTTACTCTTTAAAGTAGAACATGGATAATTTTGGATAGAGTAAGGGAAAGTTATAGCCCCTGTAAGGATTGTTGCCACCGAGTGTCCCACTGGGGAGATTTACCTTTACTTCCTGCCCCAACAGGAAGTGAGAGGAACCCCGTGGCAAGTTCCGCTTGTTAAGGGGGGGGGGGTAATAAAAAATTGATAATATATTGTGTTTGTGTGCTCTAAATTTAACATTAGAATATTTCTTTAATTAAAAATGTGCACTTGGTGAACTGTTGCACTATATCACATTTGGGGGTTTTAACTAATCTTAAAGCGGGGGTTCACCCTATATAAAAAAAAAAAAAAAAAAATTTCCCTCTAGCATTAAATCCGGCATAGTATCGCGAGCTACACTATGCGGGTCTTAATTTTTTTTCCCCGTACTCACTGTTATAGCGTACATAGAAGATTCCGGGGAATGGGCGTTCCTATGGACAGGGAAGGTGATTGACGGCCGGCCGTGGCACGTCACGCTTCTCCGGAAATAGCCGAAATAGGCTTGGCTCTTCTCGGCGCCTGCGCATAGCCTGTGCGCAGGCGCCGTGAAGAGCCGAGACCTACTCCGGCTGTCTTCGGGGAGCGTGACGTGCCAGAGCCGGCCGTCAATCACCCTCCCTCTTGCTAGGAACGCCCATTCCCCGCGGCAGACGGAATCGTCAATGCACGATATAACCGTGAGTACCGGGATAAAAAAATTAAGACCGGCATAGTGTAGCTCGCGCTACTATGCCGGATTTTATGCTGCATTGTTCTTAAGGAGGGTGAACTACCGCTTTAAGGCCCAAAATGTTTTTTTAAACATACAGTATGTGCAAAAAAAAAATCAAAAAACACTTTGGCAGCAAAAGGGTTAATGACTAGAGAAACCAGCAATACCTGATCATAGTACTTGCTGATATAATTGTAGAGTTCTTGAAGGGCGACTAGGGAGCTGAGATCTTCGGCGTGAATCTGGAAGGAGAAACGAGTGAGTTAGACTGGCAATAAAACAAACACTCACATATAACAAATAAAAAAAAAAAAAAGGGAAAAATTAAGTATCTAAAATGTTTACTTGCATTTCCATAAATCATTTTTTTTATTGACCTACGATGTGCCTTCAAACTGTCTCAATTTTTTTTCCAAGTCTAATGCCGCGTACACACGATCGGTTAAACAGATGAGAATGGTCTGATGGACCGTTTTCATCGGTCAAAACCTATCGTGTGTGGGCCCCATAGGTTATTTAACCATCGGTTAAAAAAAAGCCAACTTGTTTTAAATTTAACCGATGGATTCCTAACCGATAGGAAAAAAAACGATCGTTAGTAGGCACGACCATCGGTTAAAAATCCACGCATGCTCAGAATCAAGTCGACGCATGCTTGGAAGCATTGAACTTCGTTTTTTTCAGCACGTCGTTGTGTTTTACGTCACCGCGTTCTGACACGATCGGTTATTTAACCGATGGTGTGTAGGCACGACGGCCCATCAGTCAGCTTCATCGGTTAACCGATGAAAACGGTCCATCGGATGGACTGATCGTCTGTACGCGGCATAACAGAGTCCATTCCGTAGCATAGCCCTCCCTCCCTCCTTGCATGTCATAGCCCTCTCCTCTTCTCTAGTGTCTAACCTAGTTAATTTCTGTGCTGGCCCAGCTCCCACATAACCTTTTATGCAGCTGCTGGGGTAGGAGCAAAAGGTGTCTGTTGGGGACTCACATCCAAGATGGCAGCACCCAGCAGTAGTCTCGGGGCTTTTGGAGGTCTACATAAGGGAAGGTAAATAACATAAATAAAAGTAACATATATTACCTTAAAGCTCAATGCCCCCCCCCCAATTCCTTTCCTCCTCAACAGTTTTGACAGTATGTTATAGTTTATACTTGCCATTTCTTGACATATTTGGGTTGGTCACTTCATCTCCAGGGGCTGTGTCACTTTATGCATTATCGCACTGTTATTGAGGGGCACCATGATGACTACCTTTCAGGGGATGGGATGTGTCCAAGACACCCTCTCAGGCAGTGCCGGCCCAAGACATTGTGCTGCCTGGTACCAAGAATGAAATGCTGCCCCACCCAAAAAAAATTATGCCCACCAAAATGCCCCCACATCCATTATTTTATATCATGATAACTAAAGTGGACCTATCATGGCTCTACACATGTATATAGGAGTATAAAAAGGACCTGTTATGGCTCTATTCATGCAATTAACCCCACAGTGGAGCGGAGAGCGGAACGGGAGGAGCGGTCGGGCGGCAATTCGCCCCACAGTGGAGTGGAGCTGGCAGAATAGGATGGCGTGCAGGCAGGAAATTTGCTGCCCCCCTGAAAGTGCTGCCTGGTACAATGGTACCATCGGGTCCCATGGTAGGGCCGGCCCTGCTCTCAGGGGAAGGGTCCGTGATGTGCCCCCCACAATGGATAGGTTTGTGATGCCCCCCACAGTGTACAGGTCCGCGACTCCCTATATTAGCGGACAGTTTCTTGTCACCCCCCCTCAAGGGACAAGTCCTTGACGCCCGCTTAGGGGACAGGTCCTTGATGCCTCAGGGGATGGGCTCATAAGGCCCCTCCCAAGGGATGGATTCATAACACGGCACTCATTGTTCTGGGTTAAGTATCACTGGGCATAATTTAATCCGAACAACTGAGGACCTCCTATGGCAAAAAGCTTTTACTGAAGGGAACAGCGTCCACCAAGAGGCGAGTATTGTAGCCAGAGATGCTTTTTATTTTTAAAGCACCACAATTTTTTTTTTATTTTGCCTAGAGTGAAGCCCTGTACACACGGCCGGGAATCCCGTCAGGAAACAAAACTTTTGTTTTCCTGACGGGATTCCTGGCAAGCTTACCTTGCAAAGCCGTGTATACAGACGGCTACTCAAAAGATCCGCCGTTCTTTTTAATGGCAAGAATGCAGTGACGTCATCGACTACGACAAGCCGGCGCCTCGTCACATTCGATTCAGCCGCCGCCATCTTGTTACACCCCACACTAACTTTGTATGCTACCGCGCATGCGTCGAAGTGTTATCGAGCATGTGCTGTTTTTCTACACTCAGGTAAGCATACAGACGAACGGTTTTCTCGGCAGGAAACACTCTGCTGGGAATCCCAAAGGGGAAAATAGAGATCAGGGTTCTTTATTTTCCCGTCGGGATTCCCGGCTGTTTTCCTGATGGGAAAACTGCTAGGGAGCATACACACGGCCGGGATTCCCGGCCAAATGCTCTCCTGGGAGTTTTCCTGCCTGGAAACCGGTCGTGTGTACGGGGCTTAAGGCTTTACTTTTCGCCAGCCAAAGCATGTGCACACGGAATTTGAAAAAGACGTTTTTACAAAACTGGGACTGGCAGGGGCGGACTGACAACTCATGGGGCCCCCGGGCAATATAAGATTATGGGGGCCCTGGGCTTACAGATGGCCACCACGCCAGGAGGCAGTGCAGAGGCGGGGCAGCAAAAATCTTGGGATTTTCACATCAAAAGCATGTCGGTTTCGGACATATCAGGGACAGATGTAAAAAAAAAACATAGATTTTTACATACTGTCCCTGGTTTTACTGAGCCTAGCAACCCTGATGGGGCCCCCTAGTGGCATGGGGCCCTCGGGCGGGGCCCGAGTGACTCAATGGTCAGTCCGCTCCTGGGGACTGGTCACACGATTACCATTGGTGATCAGGATTGTGCTACTTACCCCTGACAGCTCAGTGAGAGAGGAGTTCATTTCTTGGTAACTGGAAGGAGTTGCTTGCTGAATGTCAGCATAGTACCTAAAAGAGAGATAATACAGACCACTCAATGACAGGTTTTCTCATATTAACAAATTACCCAACATTCATAGAATACATACAGAAGAGCAATAGAAAATATTCTAATAATGTGGTACCTGCAAAGGAACTGACCTTCCATCCTTCCCTTCAGTCTTGCACAGGTGTACAGTAAGGATGAGATCTGGCGTGTTCGCACAGCCCACGTGCAGAGCCCGCCAGGAGGTCGACACTGCGCTGCACTAATCACAGGCAGTGAGACATTTCCCGATCTTTGTAGCCGCGCATCGGGACAATGTCTCACTGCCTGCCATTAGCTTAGCTTAGCGCCGACATCCTTATTGTACAGACTCCTTTCCCGTACTGCAATTGCTTATCCTGATTTCACTGCATACTGAGAGCTTCTCACAATGTGTATTAGAAGCTGCAGCAAGTCTGATGGAGCCCAATATATTTCATGGCTGGAGGCAGTGTTGCCAACCGTCCGTATTTTTACGGACAGTTCGTAAAAACGGGCACTTTTCCCCCCGTTCGTAAATGTCCGTGGTTGCGGGAATGTGCCAGTAAAAATAGCCGAGATCGGTTCGGCTTGGAACTGCGCATGGAGATTGGAGGCAGGGGGAGATTAAAGGCAGGGGGTGATGGTGGCTGCGATGGCACCGCAGAGGGGATGGAGGCAGGGGGAGATTGGAGGCAGGGGGTGATGGTGGCTGCGATGGCACCGCAGAGGGGATGGAGGCAGGGGGCAATGGAGGCGGGGGAGATTGGAGGCAGGGGGAGATTGGAGGCAGGGGGAGATTGGAGGCAGGGGGAGATTGGAGGCAGGGGGTGTTAGTGGCACCGCAGAGGGGGATGATGGCACCGCAGAGGGTGGGGAATGGAGACAGGGGTTGTTGGTGGCACCGCAGAGGAGGGTGGAGGCAGGGGGAGATTGGAGGCAGGGGGAGATTGGAGGCAGGGGGAGATTGGAGGCAGGGGGAGATTGGAGGCAGGGGGTGTTAGTGGCACCGCAGAGGGGGATGGTGGCACCGCAGAGGGTGGGGAATGGAGACAGGGGTTTTGGTGGCACCGCAGAGGGGGATGGAGGCAGGGGGTGATTGGAGGCAGGGGGCCTGGGGGAGATTAGAGGCAGATGGAGATTGGAGGCAGAGGGAGATTGTGGCACCGCAGAGGGGGGTGAAGGCAGGGGGTGATGGTGGCAGAGGGGGATGGAGGCAGGGGGTGATTGGAGGCAGAGGGCCTGGGGGAGATTGGAGGCAGAGGGAGATTGTGGCACCGCAGAGGGGGGTGAAGGTAGGGGGGTGTTGGTGGCAGAGGGGGATGGAGGCAGGGGGTTATGTGACTAAATAATTTGCCCTTATTATATTGAAAATAACAAAAATATGTTTTTTTACCTTAATATCTACCTTAAATCACATTTCTATTTGCCTAGCGTACTTGTTTGTAGCCTAAATACTGAAATTTGAACATAAAAATATAATTTAGTAACTTTTGTGAAATGCCAGTAAAAACGTGGCTGCACCGGGAAAAATTTCGGGGGTCGTGCCAGTAAATTTCAATCTAGTAGGTTGGCAACACTGGCTGGAGGATGCCCAGACATCATATAGCCCTTTCCCCTCCAGTCTGACTTTCCTAGTTGGATCAGTTATCTCTCACTTTTTCCTCACCGCTGTCAATGGAACAGGATGAAACCCTCCCTATTCAGCAAAGGACAGCTATAAAAAGCTAGGCAAAGGTCCTGACCCTTACCCATATTATCGGTATGAAAAATAAAGTTTTAGATGGACACTGTTCTAATTGCTCTATTACACCATAATAAAGATAATGCGTCATTTATAACCCCACATCTTCTTGCCTGTCCAGAGGCTTTCCAAAAGACTTTCTAAATGGTGACACATATGGAACTCTCCTACTCAAATGACTAAGTTCAAGTGTTTCCAGTGAAGAGTAATTTGGAATGTACGGCATGCAAAGACAATTTTGAAATTCCAATTGAGGAAGGCTATTTTTTAGGGCGGTTACTGATTAAAATTTTCGTGTTCGATTAATCGATTTTTTTTAAATAGATTAAAACACCTCATTTCGATTCATTATAACGCACATAGTTTTTACAATTTTTTTTTTTTTATTAAACTTTAAGAAAAACGTAGAACGTTCGTTTAACTTTAATTATAAAACTCATCTAGTATATTGACTGTCAGTCACTTTATAGTAGACATCTCCCCCCCACTGCAATATCCACATCTCCCCCCCACTGCAATATCCACATCTCCCCCCACTGTAATGTCCACATCCCCCCCCCACTGTAATGTCCACATCCCCCCCACTGTAATGTCCACATCTCCCCCCACTGTAATGTCCACATCTCCCCCCACTGTAATGTCCACATCTCCCCCCACTGTAATATCCACATCTCCCACCCACTGTAATATCCACATCTCCCCCACTGTAATGTCCACATCTCCCCCACTGTAATGTCCACATCTCCCCCCATACTATAATGTCTACATCCCCCCCCATACTGTAATGTCCACATCTCCCCCACTGTAATGTCCACATCTCCCCCACTGTAATGTCCACCTCTCCCACCCACTGTAATATCCACATCTCCCCCACTGTAATATCCACATCTCCCCCACTGTAATGTCCACCTCTCCCCCACTGTAATGTCCACATCTCCCCCACTGTAATGTCCACATCTCCCCCCATACTATAATGTCTACATCCCCCCCCATACTGTAATGTCCACATCTCCCCCACTGTAATGTCCACATCTCCCCCACTGTAATGTCCACATCTCCCCCCCCACTGTAATGTCCACATCCCCCCCACTGTAATGTCCACATCTCCCCCCACTGTAATGTCCACATCTCCCCCCACTGTAATGTCCACATCTCCCCCCACTGTAATATCCACATCTCCCACCCACTGTAATATCCACATCTCCCCCACTGTAATGTCCACATCTCCCCCACTGTAATGTCCACATCTCCCCCCATACTATAATGTCTACATCCCCCCCCATACTGTAATGTCCACAACTCCCCCACTGTAATGTCCACATCTCCCCCACTGTAATGTCCACCTCTCCCACCCACTGTAATATCCACATCTCCCCCACTGTAATATCCACATCTCCCCCATACTGTAATATCCACATCTCCCCCACTGTAATGTCCACATCTCCCCCACTGTAATGTCCACATCTCCCCCCATACTATAATGTCTACATCCCCCCCCATACTGTAATGTCCACATCTCCCCCACTGTAATGTCCACATCTCCCCCACTGTAATGTCCACCTCTCCCACCCACTGTAATATCCACATCTCCCCCCCACTGTAATGTCCACATCTCCCCCCATACTGTAATGTCCACATCTCCCCACTGTAATGTCCACATCTCCCCCCATACTGTAATGTCCACATTTCCCCCCCATATTGTAAAGTCCACATTTCCCCCCCATATTGTAAAGTCCACATCTCCCCCCATATTGTAAAGTCCACATCTCCCCCATACTTTAATGTCCACATCTCCCCCATACTTTAATGTCCACATCTCCCCCCATACTGTAATGTCCACATCTCCCCCCCATACTGTAATGTCAACATCTTCTCCCATACTGTAATGTCAACATCTCCCCACTGTAATATCCACATCTCCCCCACTGTATATATGGAAAGATTGTCTGCTCTTACCAGAATAGAAAGGATAGCAGGCAGACCCGTCCGCAGACGACACAAGCAGGTGGGTGATGATGACATCAGCGCGCCGCTACTAGGCCGCCGCCGGGTGTACCAAGATGGCCCGCTGCTCTGGAGCTAGGCCGAAGCCGCGGCCTTTCCTATGGGCGAGACAGCGGAGCTCAATCCGCGGATCGTACCGATCAAAATTATTTTGATCGCTTAAAAAAATTTACGATGAATCGAGGAATTCATCGTAAATTTTTCCACAGCCCTACTATTTTTTGTACCGGAATGAATATGCCCATGTGTACCAAGCCAGCTACCACGAAAACCAGTTTGGCCAGCTTGATGTCCAAGAACTCAAGTGTCCGGCATAAAGACCTGGCCTCAACCCTACTGAACACTTTTGGGCTGAATTGAAATGCAGGCCAGGTCTTCTCTTCCAACATCTGTACCTGACCTCACAAATGAACGTTTGGATGAAGAGGCACACATTCCCACAGACACTCCAAAATCTTACTGAAGGTTGATCTTCAAAGAATGGTGGAGGCAGCAAAGGTAGGGGCAATTCCATATCCATGTCCATGGCTTTGAAATAGAACGGCCCATAAACTCATGCAGGTGTTGTGGCCACCCATTTATGATGTATTTAGTTTGTTCATCAATAGAACGTGTCTACAATTTGATTGTACCAAATATTATACTTGTGTGATAGACACTTACTTCTCAACCATTTCCTTGTACCGTGGGATTTCACGTGCATAAAGCAGTTTATTGACCGGAGAGTCCTAAATTGGAAGAAATACGGATTAATAAAAGTTCTTATAAGCCCCTCAGACGTCTTCCCTTTTACGTTTCCATACTTACTCTGCCCACTTTGTGCTCAGAGATGGTACAGGAGTCAATGAAGGTCTGAGCGATGACTGTAAGGATGGCGTCTACGTTGTCAGACACGTCGATATCGAAGACCATTTGAGGATTCTTCAGTATGAGGACCCAGAACCTCTGCATTAGACTGCAGCCAAACAGATTTAGGTAAACATCATGGGGATAACAAAGTGGAAAACAGAGGGTCAGAGGAGCTAACAAAGCACACACCTGTGCGTCTTCCAGATGTGGACTGTCTCCGCATCCTCAATCGCATGCTTCTCTGCCATTTCATCTAAGAAATCAAAGATATATTTGATGGCGATTGGTACGGGACGGTTCACCCCCAACATGGCCTGGAATGTGTCATCCACAAATTTTTGGAGAGTCCCCTATAAGAAGAAAAAGATTTACATTCATCTTCTGCTTGTCATAAAAACCTAAAAAACATTAAAACATTTGTAAGGAGCTAAAAAAACAACATGGTGGTTAAATGTATTTTATTTGGATTTTATGTGATAGACCAACACAAAGTGGCACATAATTGTGAAGTTGAAGGAAAAAGATAAATAATGGTTTTCAATTTCTTTTACAAATAAATATATGAAAAGTGTGGGGAACATTTGAATAGGGCAGTGATGGCGAACGCGTGGCACGCGTGCCGCTCCCGGCACGGCAAGCTGTTTTGGTGGGCACGCGGTGACAATGCAGAAATGTCAAAGAAAAAAAAATTAAATCGTCAACCGCAACTAGAAACTACATTTCCCACACTACCCTGTGCTAGCGGTGACGTGTCCGAGTGGGCGTAACTTAGAATGAGCGCCCGGAGGTCACGTGTTAGCTTGCTACCCAATGAGAGCTCTCAGATCATCCACTGCCTGACGTGCTGCTGGGCGTGACTGGGAGCATGAGGAGAAGACGCACGGCGGGAAAGAGCTGCAAGACTCGTGAAGCCATCTTCTTCATTGCGCAGTTTGATTCAGCTGCAGACAAAGGTAAGAATACTTATTACTCGAATACTATTTAGACATGGGATACCTGGGTCGTTTTATGGGTTGCCCTGCTAACATCACCCAATCTAAAATGTAAAATTTTGCTGAACAATTACTTTAGCTAATCTCGCTGGTGGGTGTTCTGACAGTTGCTGACTGACTTGGGAAACTTTGTTCTGCAAACATATTACCCCCCTCATTGCTGTTATTGGGTCTAGTTGTCCTTTGCAAACATATTACCCCCCTCATTGCAAATGACACCTATGCCCAATAACAGCAATGAGGGAGGTAATATGTTTGCAAATGACACCTAGGCCCAAAAACAGCAATGAGGGAGGTAATATGTTTGCAAATGACACCTAGGCCCAAAAACAGCAATGAGGGAGGTAATATGTTTGCTGTTATTGGGCATAGGTGTCATTTGCAAACATATTACCTCCCTCATTGCTGTTATTGGGCATAGGTGTCATTTGCAATGAGGGGGGTAATATGTTTGCAAAGGACACCTAGGCCCAATAAAAGCAATGAGGGGGGTAATATGTTTGCAAATGACACCCAGGCCCAATAACAGCAATGAGGGGGGTAATATGTTTGCAAAGGACACCTAGGCCCAATAAAAGCAATGAGGGGGGTAATATGTTTGCAAATGACACCCAGGCCCAATAACAGCAATGAGGGGGGTAATATGTTTGCTGTTATTGGGCCTAGGTGTCATTTGCAAACATATTACCCCCCTCATTGCTGTTATTGGGTCTAGGTGTCCTTTGCAAACATATTACCCCCCTCATTGCAAATGAGGGGGGTAATATGTTTGCAAATGACACCTAGGCCCAATAACAGCAATGAGGGGGGTAATATGTTTGCAAATGACACCTAGGCCCAAAAACAGCAATGAGGGAGGTAATATGTTTGCTGTTATTGGGCATAGGTGTCATTTGCAAACATATAACCCCCATCATTGCTGTTATTGGGCCTGTGTCCTGGCCTATGGACAACAATGACACACTTTTTTTTTTTTTTCATTTTAGCCCTTTGGATTCTTCTTTGCAATTCTTGTAGAATCTACAGCAGCTTCCAGACCCAGCAGAGCGGTGTCAGCAGCGGCACAGCGCGACTTCTTGTTTCACAGGACATTGGACGATTTGAGCTTATATCTGTCTACATTAAAAAAAGTAAGTTGCTAAGGGTCACATCTGGCCCCCGGGCTACGGTAGTTTCCTGTGTCCCTATGGACAACAATGAAAACATATTTTTTTTTTCATTACAGCCCTCTCTCCGGGATTCTACTTTGCAAATCTTGTAGAATGTACAGCAGCTTTCAGACCCAGCAGAGCGGTGTCAGCAGCGGCACAGCACGCCTTGTTGTTTCACAGGACATTGGACGATTTGAGCTTATATCTGTCTACATTACAGAAACGTAAGTTGCTAAGGGTCACATCTGGCCCCCGGGCTATGGTAGTTTCCTGTGTCCCTATGGACAACAATGAAAACATATTTTTTTTTTCATTACAGCCCTCTCTTTGGGATTCTTCTTTGCAATTCAGAATCTACAGCAGCTTCCAGACCCAGCATAGCGGTGTCAGCAGCGGCACAGCGCGACTTCTTGTTTCACAGGATATTGGACGATGTATATCTGTCTACAAAACCGTGAGTTGTTCTACCTTTTTTGTGAAATGTTGCAATAATATTTTTGGTATAGGTAGGTAGGGATAGATTTGTATTGGGTGCTTCATCCATCCTTATTTTATACATTTTGTGTTTTTTGTAGACATGAACAACCAAAAATGAGTACATCAAAAAAAGCAAAATTAAAAACAGATAGTGGAAGATCATTCCAAGAGACCTGGACACAGTCATTTGGAGTGATTGAACGCAATGGGAAAGCGTTATGTGTTCTGTGTAGTGAAAGTGTGGTATCTCGCACATCTAGTGTCAAACGTCATTTTGATACCAACCACAAAAGTGTTGCCGAACTTGGTGTAGCTGAAAGAAAAGAGTTTCTTGATGGGAAATTGAAGAGATATCACTGCCAGTATCGTAGTTTTTGCAACTATCTTTCTAAAACAAATTATCTGGCAAATGCCAGCTTTGAAATTTCACTGTGCATAGCAAAACATGGAAAGCCCCTCTCTGATGGCGATTTTATCAAAACGGCCATGTTGGCTGTGAGTAATTCCCTTTTTCATGAATTTCCAAACAAGGACAAAATTAAGCAACGAATCTCTGAAATGCCACTTAGCAGAAATACTGTTAAAGATAGAGTCCTGCGTATGGCAAGTGATGTTAGTCAGCAGCTCACCACTGACTTACAAAAGGCAGCCTGTTACTCCATGTGCTTGGATGAAAGCACAGACATAAATAATCATGCAAGGCTAGCAGTAATTTTGCGTTATGCTGTTGGTGACACCATGAGAGAGGAGCTCATGAAACTGTTGTCTTTGCCTGGAAGAACACAAGGGATAGATATCTACAATGCTGTGATGGAGGCTTTTGTCTCACAAGACATAAGGCCAGAAAAAGTGGTTTCAGTTACTAGTGACGGGGCACCTTCCATGGTGGGGGTAACATCTGGTTTCATACAGTTTTTTGTCAAAGAAGCAAAGCACCCAGTCATTCAATTTCATTGTATTATACATCAAGAAGCTCTTTGTGCCAAGGAAAGCAGCAAAATATTAGACGATATCCTCAAGGATGTCACAAAAATGGTGAATTACATCATGGCTCGTGCTCTTAATTTTCGACAGTTTCAAGCACTTCTTGATGAGGTACAGGCACAGTATAATACTTTACTTATGTACAATAATGTACGATGGCTAAGCAGAGGACGGGTCTTGGAGAGATTTGTAGCCTGTTTGGATGAAATTGCAAAGAAGAATCCAAAGGGCTAAAATGAAAAAAACAAAAATGTGTCATTGCATCTTTACCAATGCCCAGCCAAGGCATCTTTACCAATGCCCAGACAAGGCATCTTTACCAATGCCCAGCCAAGGCATCTTTAAAAATGCCCAGCAATGGCATCTTTAATAATGCCCAGGCAAGGCATCTTTACCAATGCCCAGCCAAGGCATCTTTACCAATGCCCAGACAAGGCATCTTTACCAATGCCCAGCCAAGGCATCTTTAAAAATGCCCAGCAATGGCATCTTTAATAATGCCCAGGCAAGGCATCTTTACCAATGCCCAGCCAAGGCATCTTTAAAAATGCCCAGCAATGGCATCTTTACCAATGCCCAGACAAGGCATCTTTACCAATGCCCAGCCAAGGCATCTTTAAAAATGCCCAGCAATGGCATCTTTAATAATGCCCAGGCAAGGCATCTTTACCAATGCCCAGCCAAGGCATCTTTACCAATGCCCAGACAAGGCATCTTTACCAATGCCCAGCCAAGGCATCTTTAAAAATGCCCAGCAATGGCATCTTTAATAATGCCCAGGCAAGGCATCTTTACCAATGCCCAGCCAAGGCATCTTTAAAAATGCCCAGCAATGGCATCTTTAATAATGCCCAGGCAAGGCATCTTTACCAATGCCCAGCCAAGGCATCTTTAAAAATGCCCAGCCAAGGTATCTTTAAAAATGCCCACTGCTCTGCTGGGTCTGGAAGCTGCTGTAGATTCTAATCTACAAGAATTGCAAAGAAGAATCCAAAGGGCTAAAATGAAAAAAACAAAAATGTGTCATTGCATCTTTACCAATGCCCAGCCAAGGCATCTTTACCAATGCCCAGACAAGGCATCTTTACCAATGCCCAGCCAAGGCATCTTTAAAAATGCCCAGCAATGGCATCTTTAATAATGCCCAGGCAAGGCATCTTTACCAATGCCCAGCCAAGGCATCTTTAAAAATGCCCAGCAATGGCATCTTTAATAATGCCCAGGCAAGGCATCTTTACCAATGCCCAGCCAAGGCATCTTTACCAATGCCCAGACAAGGCATCTTTACCAATGCCCAGCCAAGGCATCTTTAAAAATGCCCAGCAATGGCATCTTTAATAATGCCCAGGCAAGGCATCTTTACCAATGCCCAGCCAAGGCATCTTTAAAAATGCCCAGCAATGGCATCTTTAATAATGCCCAGGCAAGGCATCTTTACCAATGCCCAGCCAAGGCATCTTTAAAAATGCCCAGCAATGGCATCTTTAATAATGCCCAGGCAAGGCATCTTTACCAATGCCCAGCCAAGGCATCTTTAAAAATGCCCAGTCATGGCATCTTTAATAATGCCCAGGCAAGGCATCTTTACCAATGCCCAGCTAAGGCATCTTTACCAATGCCCAGCCAAGGCATCTTTAATAATGCCCAGCAATAGATCATTAGACTCATCCTCTGCTTATGTTCAATAATGTCTTTTAGCTATGCAAAGTATACTGTGCCTGTACCCATCACAGCA